>NC_065511.1:9003594-9025990 GCF_006386435.1 Epinephelus moara
ATATATATATATAAAAGCATAATTATAAGGCTACGAAAACCAAACGAATTTTATTTTATAGCGATTATACACTTATATAAACATATTAATGGGTAGAATATTCAGATTCAGATTCAGATTGACAATAAACCATGCCAAATATTATACACTGGCCCTTTAAGCACCAGGTACTCGCTCTCTCTTGTGTATCACCCATACCTGTCCCCACAAAACAAGGTCAGGGAAGAACCAATTAGCTCATAACCAAGGAAACACAATGACTCCACTTAAACACTGCACATGAAAATACAAATGAAACAATATACAATGTGCTATAAATGACAATGAAATAATTTACTGGTAACTCAATAATGCTGAATCTATTACTACTTAAATATAAATAATGTAGCTACCCATTAATAAATAACACAGTAACTTAAGTAATAAAAATTACCCAAAAATATAATGTATGCAGTAATTATGGTTACAGTACCAACCATGTCATGCTTGTGAGTGCAAAGGCAGGTTGACTTGCCTTAGAATCACCAGAAAGGGCTTTGAAATAGTTGAACGCCACATTTTCTTGCTGTTCTTCAATTAAAATGTAACTTAAGGTTGTGAAATCAACCAGAAGGATGAAAAACTGAAGATCACTCAAGTTTTTGCAGTGTACAGATAGCAGAATAAGTTACACACCTGCTTTCCCTCAAACAAAGATGGCGGTCCTCACGTCTGGAGTGACATTTTTTGTTACTAACTTCCTGTAGGAGGTGAACTGAAAAGGCCCACTATTTAAAGACACAATGGCATCTAGTGGATTTTTTTAGCATAACATACCTAAAGTGAATGGTAGAGATAGCTGAATTAGGAGTTTAGAGTTTAGTTCTACACATTTTTGAATAAAGGTGTAGTGACTCAAAAGGAGCTGATGTCTGAACAGTGCATTAAAGGGTTGTTAACCTATCAATATTTTCACGTGAGATAGCTAGTCACACAGTCAACTCGATAACACCACTAATTTTAAACACACATAATCAGGTTTTAATTTATTCCATCAATGGTGCTTAAGGAAAAAAAAAAAAAGAATTGCTTTTTCACCAGCTGATTAAGAAGAAATCACTAGATTCCCTTTTACACTCCATTTTTCGTGTTTAACTAATAGTATGATTTGATGTATTCAGTTATATTTATAATTTGTCTGATAACCTCTGATTCGTTTAGTCAGTTTCAGGGCACCATGCTCTACATCCGGAAAAAAAAACAAAAAACCTGTATAATTTCAGAAACACTTAATAATGACATTTTATTCTCCAATTTGCACAAATTGAAGGACAGTACTGTTAAATGCCTTCTGTCTATCAGGATCTGAAAGCTCACTAGCAGAGAGAGCTCCTGTCGAGCCTCCTCTCACTGTGGTCTGTACAGACAGCACAGGTGGAAACAGATCTACCACAACCGTCATATCTCAGTCTGCAGCTGATCATGATGTGACTGACTCCAATGACAATGACAGGGACGATAGAAAACATTGATCATGAGGACCTCTTCAAAGGTTGCCATGGCTACATGTCACAAACACAGTGTTAAATGGCATTTTCTTCTTCTTCCTGACATCCCAAAAATGACAGCATGATCACCATTCAAATAATGATTAAAAATTCCTTGGCTTTTAGTCTTATGCTAATTAATTGTTGGTGGCTGCCACCGACAGATTCACTTGGAGGATTATGTAAATTAGACTGCAAGATCATTGGCCATATTTCACTGGAAAATCACCATACCAGCCTGGAATAGTTAGGTCTGACACTATGTCTGTGATCCACAGTAGATTTCAACTGAAACAAATCATGCATTAAACAGAACAGTTTAGTTTCTGATGTATACACATACATATATCTATACATATTCATATACATATAGATGCACTTTGTATGAACATGATCAGAATTATTCTTTTTGACATGGCTGATACACTGAAATACTGAAACAGGCTGCTGGACATAGTGTGATGTAGACATGGAAGTATTCTATAACAAAAAAATGTTTCATTGTTTCAGATCAGATTTGGTGGTATTTAAATTTTCAAAATTAAACACCTTGAATTATAGCTAACAAAACAGGTCCACAAGGGACTAGAAATGATTTGTGTATATGGATAGCCTACAATTTCTGCAATCTTATATATATCACTGATATTATCATGCAATGTAAAATCATCCCTACTCGTCATATTTTGATGCTTGGGCAGAAGCTCCTGGCATCATTATAGTGACAGCCTTTTTGTTGTGTCTTGCGTTGTTTATTAATCAAAGGGGGCTGTTGCTTGGATTTAGGCAACAAAAATACTTGGTTAGGGTTAGGAAAAGACCATAGTTTATGTTAGTCATGTGAGTCGACCACGTGACTTACGACTAATGACTGACTAATGACTGATGTGACAAAATAACTCAATATTGACTTTAGTTTCACAAAGGACACAAACACTGGTTTCCTGGGTCAAAGTCCTGTGCTAGTTAGAGTATAGCTATAGTATATTTTCAGGCTGGTTGGGGTGGTGGATGGGTCACAAAAACGCAGCCTTTCCCCTGGCACCTTACCCAGTAGACGTATAATCGAAACTGTGTAAACTTTGAGTCATTTTAAGGTTTGTTTCTTTTCCTAAACCCCAACGTCCGTAACTTTATGTTAATTAGGTAACTGTACATTAATTACGAAACGTCATTTGTGGGGCACCAATTTGTAGGATATGATACGAACTGTTGTGTGTGCATTTTTGTAGAATATAATACAGACCGTTCCGTGAGGGTATGTTGATATATTGCAAACCAATTGTGAAACTGTTAATAGATGATCAGACAGTAATGTCTGTTTTTGGCTAATGCGTTTAAAGGTCCACTGTGTAGGATTGAGTGGCATCTAACAATGAGGTTGCAAAATTGAAACTTTTTCCGTGTGCTACGTATGTAGGAGAACCATGGCCAACAGGAAATGCAAATGGCCCTATCTGGAGCCACTGTTTGATCTGTCTGTTCAGGGCTAGGACCCGCTCTGTGTGTAGATAGAAACGGCTCATTCTAAGGTAATGAAAACACAATGACTAATATTTTTAGGTGATTATAAACTGATGAAAATATAGTTATGAATATTATATACCATTTCTGCTATAAGATGCTCCCAAATGCTACACACTGGACCTTTAAATACCTGACATAAGGGTGCTAAGGACCCCCAGTGAGAACTGATGCTGTTCTGTGTGCCATTCATGTAAGGTTGTGCAGCTATTTTCCAAATATATTCTTAAAGCCAGCTGTGTCTTATGAGTCACTACTTACATTAGCTTTAATATAGTGACTTGCCACACATCCTTCCACCTGCAGATGCCAGAGCGAAGCATACATACTTCACAATGGAAACCAAATAATAGAACTTTAACGAGACAAATTTTTGTCCCCCCAGCAGGAGACGTGTTTATCAGGAACCAGATTCAGGTCAGTCCGTAAAAAGGCAGATCCGCGTCTCACACCGAGTGATGCTCACTGTTGCTGCTTTGCCACTGTGGTGACTAATCTTTGTGAGAAAACGATATTTTCTCTAGGAAATTATTACAGTGACAATTAGACAGAGGAAGAAAGCATTTCCTGCACAATGTGGGTGGCATCATTAAAGTTTTCTTAATGCTGAAATAATTAGTAGTCTCTCTCACTGTGTTGCTCATTTGCTCCTTTTTTGTGCCACACAGTGTGACACATGAGACTGTGCAGCATCTGGACCTCTTCTGTGTTTGTGTCTGTGAAGTAGCAGAGCTCTCTCTGCACTGTGAAATCATAGCCTCAGCAAAATAATGAATTCATATAACCACGGTGGCCTCATTTCTTTACAGACATCAAGGTTTTTTCTGGCACTATTTTCTTCTGAATAGACATGCTGCACAGCTTTGAATCAATTACAAAATTACAAAAGCTTATAAAACAGTTTTATACCCCATGTGAACTATTCATTTATGGACAGTGTGTGGACAGTGTTGGCTTTGAGTTTTAAGTCATGCAAATACAGGTGGTTGCCCAAAAGGCTTATTTTATCCCATAACTGATGATTTGGAGAGGCGTATCATAAATTCATATAAATATAATATGATTTATAGATTTATATTAGTAACTGTTAGTAGTTGATCTTGTTAAAAGTACTGTCATATTATAATGGTCAGCCAGATTCCCCCAATAAAAAGTAGAGAATACCATCTGAATAATTACAATAAAAAAAAACCTTGAAAGTATCATGCAGCTACAACATGTTCAGTCATGCAAGCCTAAAAATCCTGTCAATTCAATTCAAACACCAGAGACAAACAAACATGAAGTTTCCATACAAATAGCATAGTAACGAAAAAATTAATCAGGTATGGTGATGTCACTAACACTTGAAAGCTAGCCAATGTAATAGCAGCTATTGTAAAAATGGATTGTTCTGAGAAAAATAAAATGCAAAAATACAAAGAGGTGGTGTGATTCTGAGGTGGTGGTAAAAATCCATCAGTGGGGAGACAGAGATAAAGAATGACTCACCTCTCGCTGAGGCTGTGACTCAAATCCTTCCCACGAGTGGCTCAGATACACTGGATGGTGCCTCTGTGGAGCATCAGAACAGTGGATTCATGCTTCGTGAGAGTGGAGATGCTGAGCTGTGAGAGAGAGAGAGCGCCAGAAAGAGAGAGAGCCAGAGAGAGAGAGAGAGAAGCAGAGAGAGAGAGAGGGACTCCCCCCTCAGATCTGACAGTGTGGACACATGCAGCTACTGCCAGCAATTTTTAGCCATCTCCCTCACAGTGGGTTGCAGGAAGCAGCAGCCAAAAGCGCAGAGCTTCCTCCATGTTGAAATCATTCTGTCTGTGACGAGCTCCATCTTAAAAGAATTTAGCGCTTTGATGTGACTTTGTGTAAAATTCTAACCTGCAGCACAGAGAAAAAGGACTGAGTAGGAGGAGGAAGAACACACATTTTAAAGGAATACTTGACCATTTTTACATCAGTTAGCAGAGATGGGGACTCGAGTCATTGTGACTTGGACTCGAGTCGACTCGAGTCGCTGTTTTGAAGACTTGTGACTTGACTTGACAAAAAAATAAAAGACTTGAGACTTGACTCGGACTTGGAAGTTAAAGATTCGGGACTTGACTTGAGACACGATGACTTGAATGACTTGAGTGTTATTCACATCATGTTTTCGGTTAGAATATAAAATTAATAAATTAATTTAAAAAATAATGTTGATTACCGGGTAGGAGTGCAGGCTGAGAATGGCGTTGTCATGATTGGATCACTACCCTGTCAATCAGTCATGCCCTCTCTACGTACCTTACGTGTTTATTGGAGAAACACCCCCGCTTATATCAGATAGGCATCAACATGTCAGCGGGAGGGGTACCAAGAGTCATCATTCTGCCCAGTAAGTGCTTGTCAATTAGCTAATATTATCTGGTTAGTCGGTAGTTAGCTAACGTTAGCTTGATACGATACAGGGGTGGGGTGGGGTGGGGTGGGTCGGTTTGGTGGAACTTGTTTTTTAATTTATTTGCTAACATTAACCCCAGAAAACGTGAGCGAACATTCCGACCGGTTCATCACAAGACCGGCTGTACGTTTTATGAACGAGCAACACAGGGTTAAATGAGCTAAATGGGTGATTTTGGCCGCTGCCTTGGTTAGTGTGTGTGTGTGTGTGTGTGTGTGTGTGTGTGTGCGCGCGCACGCATGGGGGTCGTCCCTGCAAAGTAAACATTGCAGCGATGAAGTCAATGTTTACTGACAGTTACTTATATCTTGTCTTTTCACTTTATTAAGATCAGATTCTGCAGGTAAAATTACAATAATAAGGTGACTTGACTTGGACTTGACTTGACCTATTACAGGACTTGACTTGACTTGACTTGACTTGACATAACCTGTGACTTGACTTGACTTGCCCAAGAAAAAATGACTTGGGACTTACTTGAGACTTGAAGGTTAAGACTTGAGACTTACTTGAGACTTGCACATGTGTGACTTGGTCCCATCTCTGTCAGTTAGCCTACTCACTGTTACTCTGTGTGTTATGTAGAGTTTATAAGGTAAACCTTGTTTTTCTCACATGCCTCTGGTGAACAAAGAATCCAAACATCTGTTTATAAACTCTCACACAACTCATGCAGTATAATCCAAGTGTCAGTTATTCAGTCTTATGATTAGTCCTTCCCAAACAGACAGCCCTTTCTGATGAGGAACTGAACTAAAAGTGAAACTTATCCATACTCTCTTCAAAGCCAGACTCCACTGACAAAAAACGTAATTTTATCTAGCTGAAAACGGAAGCTGCTGGTCAACTGCTGCCTGAAATAGTTAAGCCCCGTTTCCACCAAACACTTTCGGTATAGTACCTTTGGAACCAAAAGTAATCCTTCAGGCATGGTATATAGACCCTACAGCAAACGGCAGGGATGTTCACTGCTCAGTCCAGCACTCACTGTATTTCCTCATCATCGGTGACAAAGATGGAAGCCTGCACCTTGTTTATCGTCCACAGAACAGGGTTGCACACTGACAATTTCAGAACAAAATAAAACAGGCTGCAGTGAGAGTCTCTCTCAATGGGATATTTTTAAAAAGCAGGTTTCTGCATTTAGTCCTTCTCAGGCAAGCTCAGGGATTTAGCGTTGCTGGAGCCCACAAGAACGACACTCAATGATGCTTTTTTTTCTCAAGTGAGGATAAGAATATATGCAGTTCACATAACCCTTCGAAATTAATATCTTAAATGCTTGAAGATCCACTTGGTGGTGGTCAATGTTCAAAGTTGTCACTTTGAAATTTAAGGTGTGCATATGGATTTACATCATCAACTCAGGCATTGAGTAACATTACACGTAAACATTCCAAGTTGCTGGCAGCCAGCCCGGTGAATTTATATTTTTTTCTCAGACTACAGCTGCCGAGGCAGAGAAAAAACCTTACATTTTACTGTTACAGTTTACTAATATATGTAAGACTTGCCATGGTATGAACAGTGGTTATATAAGCCACAGCCACAACTCAGCCCTGAGACAGAGTTACTGCCCTCTATTGACCAATCAACAGACTGTAGTCTTCACAGCTCCACCTATCAGTACCAGATGAGTGTGCAAGGTACCCCAACAGTACCCTGGAAATCCAGAGTTCTCGCTAAAGCACAATTTGAATTTGCTCAGCGAGTCACTCTGGCAATCAGTAATGATGCTCATTACCCATGCCGTTGGAGCCGAGCTGCACCAATCACATCGGTGTATCTGATATAGGCGGGCCAGAGGCGAGCTAAACAGATGACGACAGCGCTGCGACGACGAAGTCCGGAATCAGTCAGTAAACATTGCAAGATGGCTACGGATGAACACCAGTTGTTTGAAACGGCTTTGGCCGCTACAATGAACGAGTTAGACTTGGCTTTTTCTCTAAAAGAGGAACAGAAGACGACGCTCGAGTCTTTCCTTTGCAAGAAGGACGTTTTTGCTGTTTTGCCGATCGGATACGGCAAGAGTCTAATCTACCAGTTAGCTCCGCAGGTAGCTAAGTGTATACGTCACCCCGTGTATTGTTCTGATTGGTTGTAGTGTTATCCAATTGGGTGCAGTGATATTTTCAAATGCATGCTTGGTGCCACCCCTCAAGTTGGGCTATTTGCATTACTCATAGCCAGACCCTAAATCTTTCTAGATTTAGGGTCTGGATTTCCAGGCTACCCCAACAGAGGGGTGACCAAAAATGGGGACGGTTAGGAGCATTGGTACCATCCACAAATTTTCATAGTGGAAACGGAAAAAATGCATGCCACACTGAACTGTACTGTGCTGGACTGCTTGGTGGAAACGGGGCTTTAGTTTCTTTGTCTTTTCTGTGATGTCAGTGTTGAAAGGCTAAGTTCGGATTCATCATCTGCACAATTAACACAGCAAAGACTGCATCGGAATCACAACTCTTCCTACTGGCTAACCCACAACCACAGAATCAACAACTAGCAAGCAACACTTCAAAGCAACTCTTCTATCCATTGATATACTTGTAATGTTGACTGTGGATAGCATAGCATAACTGTACATGGCTACACAGAGCACTGTTTAACTTTAACCAATGCGCATGCATTGATTTGATGTTGTTCACTGAGTTTATTGTTGTGTTTGCTTTATAGTCAGGTAATTGGGTAGCGGGCTTTGCCACACTGCTGAGTTGATGTTAGTATGCTTCACACTGACTCGCAGGTAAACTAACCATCGCCTTTTCTAATCTTCATGCCAGAGAGGAAGCTCAAAGCTTCCGCCTTACACACTTTCTGTTTAGCATTACCATGTGTTAATACAGAACAGAGACACACACTCTCTGTCTCTCAGCCCAGCCAATTCTCATTCCCTAGTCGACGTTTGGTCAGTGATTTTGGCATCAGACACATCCGTGTATGTTTTTGGAGAACTGGATACAGCATTGAATGGGGGGCCCTGTTTGTTCCTCTAAGAGTTGCTCAGTGACACACGAGCCAAAATGGTTCAACTGCCGTAGATAACATTACCTGGATGATCAGGAGATTATCGACACTACTTCTGCATTGTGCAGCCCATAGAGGAAGCACACTGAAGACTTAGGGCAGCCAATGTCAGCCCAGTGGGACCGAGTGTCTAACTTCCGCCAATTGAATAGCTCCCTTCTGCTACCCTAAATGGTGATATAAAGATTTATTTCTTCTTCACTTTTCAAATGTTGTTGGACCGAATGGATCAAGTCCTGATAGTGAAACGTGCCTTTTTCTCGGGGTTGTGATGTGCAAAAAACATGTAGCCACTGTAGCCGGTGTCTCTTTTGCCATGTAATTTTACAGGGGGAAAGTATTTTTCTGGCTGCAGGGCATCACATGCTGGAAACATTCCTCAGAGATTTTGGTCCATGTTGACATGATAGCATCACGCAGTTGCTGCAGATTTGTCAGCTGTCAGATGTGAATCTCCCGTTCCACCACATCACAAAGGTGCTCTATTGGATTGATATCTGGTGACTGTGGAGGCCATTGCAGTTCAGTGACCTCTTTGTCATGTTCAAGAAACCAGTTTGAGATGATTTGAGCTTTGTGACATGGTGCATTATCCTGCTGGAAGTAGCCATCAGAAGATGGGTACACTGATGATAAAGGGATGGACACGGTCAATAATATTCAGGTAGGTTGTGGCATTTAAATGATTCTCAGCTGGAAGAAAATATACCCACACCATTACACCACCACCAGCAGCCTGAACTGTTGATACAAGGCAGGATGGATCCATGCTTTCATGTTGTTTATGCCAAATTCTGACCCTACCATCTGAATCTGCAGCAGAGATCAAGACTCATCAACCCAGACAACATTTTTACAATCTTCTATTGTCCAATTTTGGTGAGCCCATGTGAATTGTAGCCTCAGTTTCCTGTTCCACAGGTGTGGCACCCTGTGTGGTCTTCTGCTGCTGTAGCAAGTGAGTATTTGAGTTACTGTTGCCTTTCTGTATGCTTGAACCAGTCTGGCCATCTCCTCTGACCTCTGGCATCAACAATCAAGACCCATCATTTTACTTGCACCTACAAAGATTATGGGTTATAAAGTAGAAAGGCTGGCAAGAAAATATAAACAATACAAAATATCAACAACAAGGTCGACTATATTGTATGGGCTTGGGATATTGTGATTGTAAGTGATGCAAGTGTACTCTGGTATGGAACAACATTATTAATGTGACAGCTGAGTGGTGGAGGAGTGGAGAGAGAAGCAATTATACTGGTGCATGGTACAAATCAATTGTACCTTATATGAAAACGGCCTTATCATTTGTATTCTCTAAGCCCACCCAGAGACACCTGTGTGCCACTATGACACACAGTCATCTCTATTATTTTCTCGGCTCCTTGACAGCCAACAAGGACATTTTGCAGCTGTTTGCACAGGCTGAGTAGTACTCCTAGGACTAGTATAAAACAGGTGGAGAGCCCCTTTAAAAACAATCACAGCAGCAGCATTTTCAAGGAAAAATGTAAGCAGATTAGAACGTGCAGAGCTGAGCTGTGATGGAGTAGCATCAGTATGTCTGTAAAGGAGTGTTGCTCTTTTTGTCATCAGAATGTGAAGATGAAAAGTGTTTTTATTCACTCTACTGAAATATTCAAAAACAACAAGAAAGGCCAAAACAGTTTCTTAATCGGCTTTGAAAACGCATAAATAATAATGCCTCAGTGGCACAGTAATCTTCTCAAACATGTCCCATATTAGATAAACATTAATTGCTGTCAAAAGGAGAAGGGGATCAGACACATCTGCCAGAGCAAATAAAACACGAGCTCGTAGATTTGTCTGATTCCCAGGCAAATGAGCCTGGCATGATCAACAAGAAAAAGAAATATCCCAGAGAAAAACAGACCTGTTCATCTTTTGGATGGTAAAATAATGAGAACCAAATCTAAACATGTTGTAATTTGCAGTGGATTATACTTTCACTCACCTGCAAAACTAATATACTGAATTGATTCAGTCAGAATCGGAATAAAAGACTGGTAATGTATAAAAGCAATCACTTTTTCAGCATTAAATATACAATTAACTGACAAACTGGCAGTTTAAAGTAATGTCTCCGAAACAATAGGCTTGATTGTGTTCTACCTCTTTTACTCTCCATGTCGGCGTAACAGGCTGCACTTTTTTTTTTATCTCTAACATGCAGCAAGGGAGGCTTCTAATATAAGTGCAAAAAAGGGGAGGATGTTAGTTACAAGTCTGAACAAATTCTATTCCAGTCCGTCACATTTCCTCTGTGCTTTTTATAATGTGCGCTGCTTTTATTGTGCACAGTTCTAGCTAACTTTGTGTATTGAAAGTAGTGAAGCAAAATCGAAGAGATAGTGCTTGTGGTTTTTCTTGGTTTATTCTCAGTCAATCCAGAACATTCAGTCCCTTCAGAAGCTCAATATGTCATGTTTTTTCTGCTTTTCTGTCCACTGTTGTTGTAAAACCAGTCCAACTTTATATTATATAACACATTTGAAAAGCAATTCAAACTGCTTTACATAAACATACAAAAGAAATACGACAGAAAACAAGACAATTCATTAAAACAAGACAAAAACAAAACAAAAAACAGGTTTTAAGGATTTAAGAGGAAGTAGGTATAAGAATGAAACATTTTTAAATGGCCTTGGGTAAAAAATTAAGTGGCAAATAGAAAAGATGGTAACACTTTCTATGACTATCACATCTATAATTTGGTATGAGGGTATTTATAGTGAATTAGAATGCGTTTCTAAGGCTTTAGGGCTACACTCATAAACACACAAAATGCTTACTGATGCGCTATATCAACAGTCATAAAACATTATAGATGAGACTTGTAATGAAAGTGTCAAGTGTCTTAAGGATGCTCTTTATGACTTATAAACCGGAGGTTGACTGATGGGGCTTAAAATACATTATGAATACCTGTACTCACCTATACACACAAGGGCTCATAGTATGCTTTACCAGCCCATGCTGTATCATAAGTTATCACTGTATTTGTTATGTAAAGGGAAGTATATGTTGATGCATTTATAATAATGCATCCTTCAGCTTAGTGTTTTATTTTTGGAGTAAAGTAAAATTTAAAGGAATCTATCCTGCTTCACAAGTGATTAATGCCTACCATACACGACTTTGAAAATACTTTAAAAGACTAGTGTGACACCCTTAAATTCAGAAGACAATGCGTCAGACAGAGACTTTTTGTCACAGAATACGATTATGCAAAGACTGGGGATCTTGCAAGGTCACTATTTGCAAGATTGTTAGCTTCAAAAAGGAAAAAAGTGGACAGAAACTGTTGACAGTACATTTCAGTTAAAGATTTCTCGCTTTACTCATATACTGTATGATTATATGATATATGATTTTGAAGATAACAATTTTCAGTTGAAACATAATATAAGCTCGCAGGCTAATAGCAAACACTTCAGTAGTTGATAGTAGCTTGCTGAAAACAAAGATGGACGAAGTGTCTCCACTGAACTGAAATCAAGCCCAAATATCCCAGATATAGCTGCTGCCATCTTGCTCTGGTGACATTATTTGGAGCTGGAGTCTGCACAGTAGAGATCTCCATGTTGTCGAGTTAGCACCCATACATCCCTTCGACCGATCGCGAGCAGCCCCATTGATCGCGAGCACAGCAACTGGAACACACAGCTGTCAATCATGATGTCAAATCCCCTTTTTTATAAAAAAAAAAAGGGGATTTAAAAAAAAAAAACAGGATTGAAATATATGTTCGCTTTATTGTTACGCCAATATCTACTCTGGACACAAAGACAAAAGGATCACAATGCACTCTTATGTAATTGTAAAACAACAACAACAACAACAACAACAACAACAACAACAAAAAAACGTAGTTGTTGACCGAGTGGGGGAGGGCCCCCTTGGACGCCGAGGCCCACCCGCCTCAGTCAAAAGCATCCATAAGGCACTTGACACATAAAAATCCATGATAAGTCACATCTATAATGTTTTATGACTGTTGATATAGTGCATCAGTAAGCATTATGTGTGTTTATGAGAGTAGCCTTTATGCATTATAACTACATTATAATTTAGTACAATGCCCTCATATCGCATTACAGATGTGGTCTTCATTGAAAATGTAACAGAAAAATTCAAGCCTCCATTTAAAAGAACAAAAGTTTGGGGCAGGAAGTGTATACCAGATCTGTGGTGCGTAATAAGTGAAAGCTGCCTCTGCTTCTTCTGCTTTGTAGGTTAATAATAATATTAATACTTTAAAATGAATTCTTTCTTTCATAGGAAGCCACTGCGCGGATCTAAGAACTGAGGTAGCGTCTTCCACTTTCCTGGTTTTAATGAGGTTTCTGGCAGCAGCTTTCTGACTACGCTACTGTTATCTGATTCATTTTTTATAGTGGCCTGTGAAGACACTGTTACACCAATCAAGTCCACTATAAACAAAGGCATAAACAAGTTTTCTGAGACATGAGCCTTAAAGTCAAGCAATATTCTTAAGAAGGTAATAGGATGATTATTTTGTTAGCCTGTTGTTGTGGGTTTAAAAAAATTAGATCCAAGTTCAGAACTAAACCAAGATTCTTGACAATAATTATCGTTTCTGTTTATCCTCATTTAACTGAAGAGAATTCTGGAACATCCAATCACTGATTTGTTCAACACACTAATTCAGTGACTGTACTGGTTCATTGTCATCTGGGTTTGCTGTTATGTAAATCTGGGTGCCGCCTGCATAATTATGGTAAGATATTTGATTGTTTTCCAAGATGCGAGGTTGTGGGAGCATATAGAGTAGATGTTGAATACAGCTGGGCCGAAAACGGACCCTTGGGGTACTTCTCATGTAATTACTGTTCATTCAGATTTGTAAGGACTAACTGAAACAAAATAGTCTCTATCGCGCAGACAGGATTTAAAATAGTTAGAGGCTGTGCCAGAGAGTCTCACCCAGTTTGTCTCTCCAGTAATATCCTATGGTCAGCTGTGTCAAATGCAGCACTGAGGGGAAGCAGTAGTAAGACAGAGACTTTGCCATTGTCAGTTTTTAATAGCTATTATAGGACTTTCATGAGAGCTATCAATGCTGTGATGTGGTTGAAAAACAGCTTTTAATACATTTCTGCCACTGACCATACAAAATAATGGATGTAGCCCCTGTGATGTCACCCACTGGATCATTGACTCCCATTCTGAAGCCTGTTTGGCATTTTTGTCCGCATCTTGGTTTTGTGGATGCAAAAGTGACCGTATTTAGGTGAGAGGTTGTAGCTGTGGAGGAACAATGGGTGGAGAAGCCAAGGACACTACCAGCAGACACTCAAAGCGGCCTCTCCTTGAATTATATGTAACTTTAAGCCTTATTAAAACGTGAAAGAGCATATTATATAAAAATTCACCCCTGTACACTTGTTATGATCAGGGAAATTCAGTTCAAAATCAGTTTATTTCAGCCTCAATTGGCCATTAGAAGAGCTGCGGTTTTTGGTATTTCTACATACAGTAGGCTTTATTTTTTAGCATATATTAATAGTATTTGCAAGTTGCACTGGTGCTCCATGGTCACAAAATGCAATTAGGTAGCGGCAATCTGGAGCTCTGCAAATACAAATAAAACATGTTTCCCCTGCTGAGACACTATCACCAGAAAGAAATTGGTTTGGATGGACAGAAAAGTGTGTTTGACGCATCACGTTTGTGAGTTTTTCTGGTGTGTGTGTGTGTGTGTGTGTGTGTGTGTGTGTGTGTATATGCATGTGTTTGTGAGAGGGAGAGAGCCAAAGCATCAGTGAATCTCATGCCAGTGGTTTAAAAAACAGGATGTGACAATTTATATTTGATGTTTGCAATGTGGTCATTTTTTTATATCGTGAAACAACTCATGATACATTGGGTATATTCAATATTTATCACCCACCCCTACTGCTGCATCTCATAGATGGCAAAGGGTGCCTTTGACACATCACATGCTGAGGGACGTCACTAAGCATAGTGACTGACACCCTGGGAATGAAAACGAGCTGTCCGAGACGGTTTGCCATGCCATTCAAAACGTTGTTTAGCAAGCATGTGGGAAGACTGTAAAGGCAGCAAGCGGAGGAACTTAAATGTCAGTCCATATATGCATGACATATTTGCTTTAAACGTGATAGTCAGGGTCTGCAGCAAATGTGTGCATTGCCGCAAGGATGACCTGTTTGACACAGTGCAGACATTATATTGAGAAGAAAATGCGCTCTGTCTGATGAGTGAATGCATTTCCTACACACGCAGATTATTTTAAAAAGCACTGCTATCACAGCCTGAGGTTGGCTTTCAGTCAACAAAAAGTCTCTTGACGATTCACAAATATCACACTGTTACAGGAAACATTTTCCTGGTTGCTGGTGCCGTGACTTAGGTTGACCGAAGATGATGCTGACTTATGAAAGCGTGTGCTTGCTTAATTGCTTTGATCAGTTGAATGCTTTCTTTATAATTACTTCCACTACATTAACACTGGAGACACCTGACTCATTACGTAGAGTTTAATGATTAAGCATTGTGCTTTGGGATATTCTACTTGGCTGAACTCTACTCAAATTTCACTCAGTTTTGTATTCACTGCATTCATTTCATTTCTTCTCCCACTCATAAACATGATAATTATGGCATGACGTTGATTCTTCTTGGAATTTACTGAACTGCAACCTTCAAAATCTTACAAAAGGTCTATTGAATAACACTATTGCTATCTATTAAAAAAAAACAGTGGCAGCGCCCACACACTCCCTTCTCATTAATTTGCAGTTACACAGCAGGCCTACATAAGCTGGGGACAAGGCTGGACTACTGAATGTCCATGGTGAATAGGCTTCAGATAAGAACCCTGCAGCAAAATAACAAGCTGAAATAATGATTATGGGTTAATGTGGTTAATAAATCTGCATATGTGTGCGTTTCCTCTTCAGATTCCAGCAAATTCATTACTCCAGAAAGATGCATTTAAAAGACTCACATGGGAGGCTACATTAACCACGTCTGAGCGTCTTGAGTGGCAATTAGATCAAGGAGTTGGGAGTGCAATCTGCAGCCAGACCTCCCACTAATCTGTTTTTTTTAAGTACTAAGCTCCAAAGAACCACTGGGGCAATTACATTATCTAATAGCAAGGGAGACACGTTCATATTTGCTTTTTTCCTTTGGCTTTTTAGATAGTGAGTCATCAAACCTAACCTAATCTTCTCTTTGCATTTTGTATCACAGCAACAAAGTGGATGTCAGCACCTCTGCCTTGTGTTGCAGCTATCAGTGATGAAAAGCTTTCATCTTTTATCTGTCCCTTTTTTGTTTTTCCTGACTTAATTTTTGTCCTTGAGATTCCCTTCCTGCCTCACTTTACACATAGAAAATTCTTACAGAAAGTTCTTATCTGTTGTCCTTGACTGGATGAAATAGAAGATGTAGAACATCCACAACTTGAGGGCACATTGAAGTGATTTCAGTTATCAAAAACTCACCACTTCAAGGCTTGAGAGGTAGCTGTGAACTCTGTACTTTCTTCACATACTGTAGAAGAGTGGCTGTATTGTGAAAAGTGTGTGTTGGATAATTGCAACCCACAGAAAGACTAAAATTTGTACTATGATCCACAAATATCCCACTATCCACTTTATTTGTATTGAGTCAAGTCTCAATATCTATATCCTATATCTCCAAAAATACAGAGCCGTTTGTGAATATGCATAACTTTCTCACATTTTAATTTCACATAAAATGTCATAGGTTTTACCACAACAAATATGTGTAAATGTGAAATACTTCTGTGGATCACTTCCTGTCAGGTTGTGTGCCATGTGACATGTGTGACTTTCCACTTATTTAGAGGGAGTTTTGTCTAGTTCTTACTGCAGCAGATAGTAGAAAAACATCCACAGATGTGAGGTGCAGTTAGTGACTATGGCACCATTTGGTCATACATGCACATATACACGTGTTTAGCGTCATTCAGCGGAGTTTTGCTTGTTCTCCAGGGTAGTTGTCATGGATTTATTAAAAGACCTGGATACAGTATTGGTGGCAGGACCCCATTCATTCCTATGAAAGTTGCTCAGTGGCACATGAAGCCAAAAAAGCTCTATATCCATGGCACTGCTTCTGCTTCATTGGACCCATGGAGCAAGTGCACCAAAGACTTGAGCGGCCAACTTCTGCCAGCCAAGCATCTGACTTCCGGTTTAGCTCTCTGCTAACTTTAAAAGGGATCAAATAATTCCCTATTGCAGCTCTTTTAGCCTATCAAAATGTTAAAGGACCAAATGGATTAAATCCAGATAGTGGAACGAGGGGTTGTGACACACACAAAAATGTAACCATTGATTTTTCCAATGTAAGTCTATGGGAAAAAGTATTTTTTGACCCAATGGCATCAATGATTGAACCTTGAAATTGCAGTACCGCTGGCTGTTGTTCATTACAGGATGTACCTCTGCATTTTTGTATTGGCCGCCATCCATGCTATCACTGTGATCACAAATAGTATCGACTCTCTCAAAGTCGGACTGCAATCTGATCAAGAGGTAAAGCTAGGCAGTGCTGATTGAATATGAATCAAGATTATGTTACCAGACTGCCTAGTGGGTTTTTTTAACACATTTTAGTGCTGTGTATAGCTGTAATAGTGGGAGTTTGTGAACATGAGTGAGCTCTATCTCTTTCCTGCACAGTGAAAGTTAAGTTAAAAAAAAAACTGAGCTCAAGCAGTAAAACTAAGCAGCGTTCATCAAATATAATCCAAGATTCTGTTACTGCGTAGCCTACATTTCATGACTCAAATGATTTCAGAAACATGTTTTAGCTTACTGTTTAACTGTGATACAAAACTGTTTGTTACCAGCTGCCCACCATTGTGTTAAATGAGCATGATGTCACCCACCAGCAGGAGCAAATTTTGGTCTTGTGTGGCGCAGTGCATTCTGGCAGTTGTAGGTTTTCCACCTCTTGGATAAAAGTGAGTGCCACATTCCCTCTTCTCTGTTTTCTCTGGTAATTTGAAAGGTATTTGTGTCTTTCTACCGCATTGACAGTTTAGCTTTATCAAAAGACCATCTTTCCAGCAGTGAAACACTTTTTTAATGTCACTAATTATCAGATGTGCATAGACTAAATACAAGATAGTCAGTTCAACAACAATCCTTTATCAATGTGTTACGTGTTAGGTGATTTGCAGTTCTTCCAATAAGCTGGTTGCCATTTTCCTTCAAAAGATAAATATACAAGGAGTACAGTGATTGTTAGGAACAAAACATTTACTGGTAACAAGCCCTCTCAAGTTCAGGGGAGACTTGTGGGTAACCATAGAGCCCATTTACATTTACATATCTCTGAGGTGAGAGTTCAAGGGACCCCTTTAATGACCTGCTATTTCCTCCCTCACCAAAATTTAGCCTAAGTTTACTTAACCTAATTATTTACTGTAGCAACTCAGCACAAACCCCAACACCAGGGTTTACAGCAGGCTAGTAACCAGCAACAGTGCTCAAACTAAACTGTATGATGACAGCAACAGAAAGTTTGATGAAATCAGAACCCTGACACTAGGGTTTGCACTGGCTGAATTTAAACTTCAATAGCATATAGCTTGAAACTATTCTGAATTTCAATGGCTACAAGCTCTGTGAAAAAAAAGCTATACCAAAATGTCAATAGAAGTGTCTGGAATCACTTTTGCCATATAATCTATTAAGCATGCTCAGTATGTTCGCGACACTGATTGCTTTGCTTCTATGTCATGCTGTTTCCCGTCGTCAGCTCCACAGCACAGACGAAAGCTCTGAGTTTGCTGAAAGCTTGGCTGAGCAGTGAGAATAGGTTCATGCTGCTCTTGATCAATTCTATTGATTTTTTGCATGCATTTTTTCATTGTGAAAATTCATCACTGTTAGAATCACAGCCTTCTGAGGAGGCAACTACAAACCTTTTAAATGGCATTTTTCAAGGGAGGATTGTTTGACATCTTAAAGACAGGTTTAGACACAATATGACTTTAAAGAAATAGTTCAACCTTTTGGGTAATGTGCTTATTTTCCTTTATGTCCCAGAGTTACATGAGGAGATTGATACCACTCATATCTCTGTATTAAATATAAAGCTGGAGCCAGAGGATGTTTAGTTTACTAAAGAATACAAACAGGGGAAACAGCTAGCCCGGCGCTATTCAGAGTACACCTACTGACGTTTCTAAAACTCACTCAAGTGCATTTGAAGGATAGGTTGGGCTTAATCTCTCAATCAAAGGTATCCTATTCAAAGCACAAGCCTATGTTCTCTCCCTTTTCTCTACTGCTGGTGCCTTCAGGCTCAACAGGCCTATTGACTAGTAACGGCATCAAAATGATAATTTGTCATTTTAAAACATTTGCCTGCATCAGCCCCTCAGGACTCCAACCTCTCCTCTTTTGCAAAGCATTTTTTTCTCCTGCTGTCTGTTCGTCTTGCTCCATTCCACCATTCTCCAATTGTCATAGGTAATGATGCAAGCCAATGTTAAGTTAGACTTAACTCATCCAACAGTAATTGGCTAGGAGAAAGGCTGACAGATGTGATACTCAACTGCAGTGGGTGGACAGCCATTTGGTTATTTTTGTATTAGTAGGGGCTGTGTTATTTAAAAATATTTTGTGTTGCATTGCCCCAACTGTCAAGCTGTCCACCAGGAAAAGTCAAAATGGCCTGTTGTCATTACACACACAAAGCGTCATAGAATATTTTTGTGTGGGCGGATATTTAGGCTAAAGCCCACCCAAATATGACCTAAAAAAAACCAATGAGGTCACTTTCTTACAACTTGTAGGCCTGTTTCATTTGTTTATCCATACACAAACAGAATGTAAAAATGACCTATTACAGAAAAAGTATATTTTCCAAAATGTTAACTATTCCTTTAAGGCAGTACAGAGAAGTGTCTGTATGGTTGCCAGTCTATGAAATAACTAGAGTAAGGATGACTGGATGCTGAGTCCCAAGGCCAGGCAGGAAGCAGGAAGAAAATTTGTACAGAAAACTGATAAGCATAGAGAATACAGAGTAAATAGGTACAGAGGCACAGAGGGGAGGAATAATAAACAAACTCATTAATACTGTTTAAAAGTCATGCTAAAATGTGTTTCCATAAAATCCCAACACTGTGAAGACATCAACTTAAAGCTATGGTCTACGTTTAGAAAGACTGATCATTATTATCAACATCATTTAGATGGTGGTTATGGCCCAGTAGTGCTAGCTACACAATGTGAAGAGGAACCAAAAAAATCCATTCTCTCTGGCGGCTGCAGGCCTGCAAAGAAATTGACCAATCACAGCCATCCGGTCCGCACAGGAGTTACTCCTTGCTCAAATTTGCACTCTCTCTCTCTTACCCTCCGTCCAATCCCCTTGCTCCATTTTGACACTCCTCTGCTTCTCATCCTGCCTCGTCCCAACCCCCCTCCGCATTTCAGTTCAGTTCAGTTTATTGTCATTCACACACATTAGAAACATGAGGGAACAAAAAACGTTACCCAAGTCCAGCAGCGTACAGAAAAAATACGATACACCTATACATAGTTAAATAAATAGATTAAAAAAATAAATACATAACCTAAAGTCTAATAGTAAAAAACACATAGAATCAGCAGCATGTAATTGCAGCAGTAAAGTGCAGCAGTAAAGTAAAGTGCAGGGGGACAGTTAAGTCGGTGAGTTTGTGAGCCTCACAGCCTCTGGGCAGAAGCTGCACTTTAGCCTTGTAGCCTTGTTTGAAAGTACGAGCGGTTTGTAAGGCCCTCGGGATGGGCGCAATGCAGTTTGTTTACAATGGTTTCTAAGCTACTAAGAGCAATGCTAACGTTAGCATCTGGTGGTATGTAGACAGCTGAGATGGTGACAACACTCAGTTCCCGGGAAAGGTAGAATGGTCTGCAGGATATTGAGAGAGCCTCAAGGTCTGGACAACAATAGTGAGCAATGATCCTACTGTTGTTACACCAGTTGTTATGGAGATAAACACAGAGCCCCCTCCTTTCCTCTTACCGGACTCAATGTTTCTGTCCTGCTGGTGGCTAGTGCGGCCCACTAGCTGCACCACAGCATCGGGTATGAGCGGGTGAAGCCAGCTTTCCGTTATGATCACAATCCCACAGGTCTGTACGTAGCGGTTAGAGGCAATCAATAGCTCCAGTTCATCCATTTTGTTCGAAATAGATCTGGCGTTTGTCAGGAAGATGCTCGGCAGTGATGGAGTGTGAGGGTACTTCTTTAGCCTAGCCAATATCCCCGTGTGGTGCCCGCGCTTCTGCCTTCGTTCCCTTTTGAAAGTCTCTCGTGATGTCAACCTTGCACTTCCAGCCAATGTCAATAATGTCCTGCCGACTATACACAAAATCTGCTTGACATGAGCAGAAAAACGCGGACAAAACTACATATACGAGAAAGCTAAGAGCCGCTGCACTCTCGCGCACCGCCATGTTCTGTCTCCTCAGTTCCTTTGACCGATGGAGAAAGCTCTGAGCCTGAAAGATCTGGGCCTGAAAAGTGATGCTGATAAAGCGGAGTTTTTGTTGAACAGGTAATATTTCGTTTTTATTGTGGATGTTGTGACATAGACAACTGTATGCTGTATGTAACTATGTTGCTATGCGGGAGGGGGTGTGTCATTAGGAGGCTCCGAGGGGAGGGGGACACGAGCTCGGAGGGGAGGGATCATGGAGCACAGAGGGAGGGGTGTGTGTGGGCGGGGAACGCTTTTTTCAAATCTTTCTCATTGTCTTTGTAAACGTAGACCATAGCTTTAAAGCCAGAGCTTCATTTACCAGATTATAGTGGAAAGAAATCTCAAACCAAGATGTAGAAACCCATTTTCAACACCAGGCTGTAATTAGAATATAAATTGAAAGTTTTTATTGATTAAAAAAAATTTTTTTTTTAAAAAGTATTTATTTAAAAAAAGTTTATCTCTACTTCTCATTACGCATCCATTGAAATATAACTTTTTGGACGCAATGAGCAAAGGTTATTTGGAAAAAAAGGGGTGCAGAATTTCATGAAAAGAACACCCGCACCTCCAGCTGTTAAACACGGGGTGGATGGATCATGCTTTGGGCTTGTGTTGCAGCCAGTGGCACTGGGAACATTTCACAGGTAGAGGGGAGAATGGATTCAGATAAATTCCTGCAAATTATGTAAGCAAACATCACACCATCTGTAAAAAAGCTGAAGATGAAGAGAGGATGGCTTCTACAACAGGACAATGATCCTAAACATACCTCAAAATCCACAATGGACTACCTCAAGAAGAGCAAGCTGAAGGTTTTGCCCTCACAGTCACTGTTGCCAACTCCTCAGTAAGAAAAGTAGCTATTGGCTGTCCTAGAAGTCGCTAAATGACGTCATTGCCTAATTTGCATAATTGTCCATATGCATGTAATTGTAATGGCTGCTGTAGGAGAGAGGAATAACGTTGTGGGACAGACAAAAACTGAGTAAAAAAACACCCTGAATATGTTTAGAACTACAAATGAACCTTCTTTCAGTAATTTATATTACACAAAGAAAATTTTATATTTACATCCCGCCCTGACTGTAAACCAGGTCAGGATCAGCCAGCGGCAGTTCCGCACATGCGCGATTCACTTGCAGTCAGGACGTGGAGGGGTTAACGTCTCCTGCTCTGACTGCTGCTGGGAGGGAGGACTGGGCCGTCTGTGAGTGATTTGGGGCGAGAGAGGAGCCCACGGCAGCATCCGCTGCTCGTTGAGAAGAATAAGAATGATACGTGCTCTCACAACAGAGTCTCCAGAAGTCTTCAATAACATCAGAAAAAGTCGCTAGATTTGTCGCTAGT
>NC_065511.1:9026811-9037612 GCF_006386435.1 Epinephelus moara
GTGGATTCAATTTTGTGTTCTTGGATGTTAGTCTGGGGCGCCGTCTGCCATTAGGTGTGCTAGCCGCTCCCCCGCTGATCTTCGCAAGGGATGTGAGGACTCTAAAACTTCACCAGGGCCTCTGTTGGCATATGGGTGAGTAGATAATGGCTGAATTTTCATTTTTGGGTGCATTATCCCTTAACTCATTATAATTAATTTATAACCCCCTGGGCTTTAATAGCTCATGTGTATTCCAGCAAGATTTCTGCTCATGTTTAAAACTGTTCCTGTGTTCCTTGAAAAGTCAAGAATAAAGTTAAAATATTTTGAGGAAAAACGTCCCACCCTATGGTCCGCTGTGCCTCACTTTATTGATCTGTACTTTAGTATTCTCTTCAGACCCTCTGACAGACAGACCCCTGTTTTGAACTCTCTCTGGATGAGACAAAGTTTAGGAAAGCTGTGCACTGCTCTTTATCGGAGGTGGAAACTGAAAATAGATCCAACAAAAGGCTAAGAGAGCTGAGCGTACAGCCCAGTGACCTACAGATGAGACCTCTTGCTGTGCAAACAAAGTGAGGTGCAGGCAGACCGAGCTTACCTGTCCCTCGGGTGAGCCCCCTACCGCACCCCATTTCTCCAGATTTCACCAGATAACTTAGACTGTGTAGAACTTCCAGATTCGCGTGATATAAATAATAAACCTGGCAACACTCAAGGAGGTTACTGTGTTGTCACTTCTGAGATAAGCGTGGATCACTGCAGGTAAAAGTGACAGCAGCACCATCATAGATGGTATGTACAAAGCGTTTCTTTCTCACATTCTGCCATAGCTGCCCCAACCATTCAGTGTGTATTACATCTTGCAAACACACTGCATTCATTTCTGATGACATGCACAACCAAAGCTCCAAACAGACGCAGGTGACACGAAGCAGCCATTATGTGCATGCAAACGCGTATATCTGAGATCATAAACTACAACCATGTGATAAAGCATGGCGACTAGCAAATGAACCATTAACTCGCAAAAGTACCTGTCGAATGCTATAAATATACAGGTTATGATGCTATATATTGTCACTAATTACAGTGGTTAAAGGGATTGGGGCTGTCCAGTTCTTATTCAATGGACAATGAGATTACAGTTTCCCACTGAGGTTAAATGCACATTGCACAATGCTTCCATCAATCTCTCTCCCCAAGCACTGTGTCCATGCCCACTACATGGTCATTATGTGGATCAACAAGTGGTGCTTGAAATCAGGCCTCTGCAGCGCAGCAGATGAGTCAGCTCAGATGTTCCTGAGGTCCTGCAAAAGCCCTCTCAAAATCCACTTGACAGGACAGGTCTGCCAGTCATCTTCCCTCTGAGGTTGGTAAAACAAGCTGTGTGAAAACCAAGGGCAGAATCTTTGATAGTAACCACCTGAGCCAAAGAAAGACCTCACCTTAAGTCTTGGAGTGAAACCTGGGTCTGTTCAGGTTGTTTTCAACTTTGTCCACTTGAGGCCAAACTACAACTTTCCTTAGTTGGTATTCCAGTTGTCCCATGTCTCACCCACTCACTTTTCTGTCGATTCAGTGTAACTCTTACAGCACTTCCTGACCCCAGGACTTAGCTTGGTGGAGCACTTATTCCTCCGGTGTTTCGGCATTTGGCTGTGAATGACTACAAATTCCTTTGGTGTGCTAGGAAGAAAAAAAATACTGTTCTAAATATTGGTCGAAAATCAGATGTCAGAAATCAGAAATCAGAAATCTGATGTCATAATCTCAAACAGCATGTATCTATCAGTAACCTGGACTGCTTTCCTTATTAAGCTCAGTGCAGTCTAATTAAATGTGGTGGTAACCTAATATTGATTTACTGAGAGTGCTATTTATGTGACATTGAGAAACTTTCTATTTGACATTTAGTTAGTCGTGATAAGGCAAATCAAGGGAAGGGGGAGAAGCAGCATGTTCCTCTAAATGCTGCTGTAAACATGCAGACCCAGAGGGGGAAAAGCAGCTCTGCAGAGGAGGAGAGGAGCGTCAGAAGACAGCCCCACACTATCTACTCTATGTATTCATAAACTGAAGTTAATTAAAACAATATACATAGGGCATATTCCTATAGAATAAATTCCTATCAAATTAATGTATCATTGTAGGATTAATGTGAGCATATAGTATGATTTCTCTGCTGTATATACTGTTCATATTGATGCAAGGGATGTCTCTTCTAACACCCTCTGGGAGCAGGGATGGACTGGGAATAAAGATGAGCCCTGAACTTTTGACTTAGACCGGGCAGCTGCCCATACTGGCCATGTCATGATTGCTTACATTAACTGTCAGAATCTGTAGGGCAGCCTCTGTGCAATGTTGTATATTAATATAATTAATGATCAGAATAAACTGAGTTTATTATTGCATGTCATGAATGTGATTAAAAACCTGAGAAAAATCGCCAGGAAAAAAACAAAAAAAAACCATCTCATTTGTCTCTCAAGGCTTCCGTAGTACAAAATTTGTTTTTGGACATTTTTTTTTTTTCAGCTCAGCAGCCTGACCTGTGTTTTAACTGGGCTCAGTGGAACTAGTGGTCCTAAATTTACTTTGAAACTCAAATCTTCTTCTGTGTCATCTGCAGTTAATACTACTGCTGCCACTGGCAGCGCTCATCTGTATGGTATCATTTTAGATTCTTAATGTTAAGCATGCAGTTAGCAAGCAAAAGTTGCACGTTCACACTGCGTATATTGAGAGTATGTACATTGAAGAGTACCTGAAAAGATGTTAATTGCAGAGATTAAAACCCAGTCGCCAGAATAGATTGTTTCCAAATGCATTGGATTGGATGTTTCCATTAATATTTTTACGTCAGCAGATATGTTGAAACTTTATGTTTCTTTAATTTTCAGAAACACTGTGGTTAAGTTTAGACACAAAACCACTTGGGTATAGTTAGGAAAAGATCAATTTTTGGCTTAAAACAACCACTTTTCGTGGCACTATCCCATCTGCCCATCTGATAATGCAGGGATGTCCAAGTAAAATGCAAGAGCAACACCGCTCTTTGTCTCCAAGATAGCATTAAAGGCTTACATGCTCTGGGGCATCATTAACAGAAGTCTAAGTTCATGATGTCAAGATGAGAACCACATGCATGTGTTGGCCTTTGGTCACCAGCTCACAATATGTGACGTATGTACATCCTCTAAAACAAACAATGTATCCTTCAGAGCCCTCAGCATCCACAATCCACCGAGTGCTGTTGCCTCAGTTCCACGTTAGTGCATCAATGCAGTCCGTGTCCGTGACTGCATGGTATTTGCCAGATGTTTGCCTTTAGGTGGTCATGAGTTACTGGTAAGTACAGCACATGACCTGAAAGTTCATGTATGAAGTAAGTCATGGAAAAAAGCTCTTCAAATTTGGACATGTTTTCTACCACTGGTAAATGTTTGAGAGGAAACTTAAGTCAAAGAAGGACCTCCCAAAGTCATCTGTTTTGGTCTCTGTGGGCTGGAAATCACAGGGTGACTAATTAGCAAGACACTCAGCAGAGAAAGAGGACTCAGCCTTGAGAACTAGAGTGCTGCACGTCAGTGCACGTTGCAGTTGACGCTGTGCACACTCCGCTTGATCACTGGAGCTGAGGATCACCCATGGATGGATGTTTGTCACTGTTGAAGAGACGTGTCCTAAAGTATGGCTGTGTTGGGATTCACTGGACCACAGATGATTGGTCATTTGTTAAAATCTAAACTGGACATGTGAAGGCTCGTCTTGCCATGAGATAGTGACTGAGACCGCATGTTCTTTGTCCTTTAAAACCTGTTAAAACCTTTGAGAGCAACTTTGCAAACACAGTGTGAAACAATGCACTAATCACGAAGAATATAGTGATGTTGCACATCAAATTAAACAGCAGAACCTGGGCTACAAGGCTGTGAAAACCCTTTTTACATGCCCCAAACACAGCTCAAACAACAACTAAATAAACAACAACAAATCCAACTCCATACAGCACCGATATCCCAACCCACTCATTATATTTCGGGCTCTAACTCGACGACACGTTATGCAAAACACACGCCGTTCATCTCAAATAAAAGCAGAGACCCCGCTGTTTCCACACATATGCGACAAAGCACTCTACACCAAAGCATCAGCGAGACAGAGGCCAAAGAACAACAACAACAGAAATCGTTTCGCTGAGCTATTGTTGTAATATGTCTCTTACGTTTGTTGTTTTTGCTGTGAAAAGCTCATTCTGCCGTTAAATCACGCTACATTCCCGTTGACCGACATGTTGTCCTGCAATCAAATGAATCCGGGCGGAAAACTTGTTGGCCGGAGGTTCCGGGGATAAGCATAACAATGACCATTCACAGCAGCCGACATCGCCCATAACGCGTTCTGCTGACTCTGATTGGCTTACAGTGCTGTCAGTTTCGTTTTGGTGGGTATAGAACAGAAACAAAAAATGAAAGATATAGGATTGTACATGACAAAAATCACATGCAAACATGGTGCAATTTTGGAGAGCTCGCCTGAATTTTCTGTACTAAAACCTCTCTAATATTGTTCTGCTTCACTTTATCAGAATCAAGCTTTGCAGAGTTAATGTTCACATATTGTGCTATGATTTGATAGAGGTTTAGAGCTGCAGCTGCATCATTCCAAAGGGATACTCATCCTGAAAATGCTTTTTTTTTTAGGCGAACCTCAAAATGTTTCATTTGTGCTGTGTGCCATCTTCATTTACTCTTCACATATAACACATATACTGATATTTACACATCTTAACAAATCTCACAAGTGTTCCCTTTACCATGACACCAAAAGTATTCAAATAGACCTTGTGGTTGCAGAGATATTTCATTTCATTATGGGTATGCAATTTTCAAGCAGAGGCCTATAATATAGGCTTAGGGTTTGAAAGGTTTTAAACAAAGGACACCCATCTCCACAGTGTTTTTACAGTGACATGTGACTCTGTGATGTCACCAGGCAAACTTTAGGAGAAGTTCTGCACTGAAGTTCACTCTCTCTGTTCTCTTCCTCCTGGCTCAGACACTCTTGCCCCTGAACCATTGAGTGGGGCACTTGCTCCTAAGACTCTCTTGCTCTCTTTCTCCTGGACCACAACCTGCTCATGCTCACAGCAGGAGCAGAACCTGGAGACCAACTAAGTTTGTGTGCCAAACACAAGGTTTGCAACTGACTTTCCAGCAACTATGAGAACCAAGTTGAGTTAGCACCCCAATGTCAAACTCTGCAAGGATACCGAGTGATCGGCTTCCTCGGATCTGCACCTTCAGAACAAGGACACAGCAAAGACCACTTCTGGAACCACAGCTCTTTCCAGCCTTCCACTTCCAGCTAACAAGCACCACCCCACAAAGCAACTCTTTCCTCCATCCATTCAAGGATTGGTTACGAAACAACTGGTCATAGCATTACTGCAGTTGTACAGGCTAAGCAAGACTGTTTAACTTTGTCAATTGTGATATGCTGTTTATTGAGTTATTGTTGTTATTGTTTGCAGTTAGGCTGTTGTCAGCCATTTTGTTTTATGGGCCAGAAGGCCCTTTGTTTCACACACCCACTTTTCGTCTCTCTCTCTCGCGTACACACACACACACACACACACACACACACACACACACATATACACACCCATGCTTATATAGTTAGGATTTGTGTGTTTCGTTGCTTTGCTTTCATGATGAACAAATACATTTGGAATCATACCTGCTTAATTAGTTTAATATCGCACAAGAGTGAATCAATAGTCAACCTCCGCTATATCAAGAACGCCGAAATTCTTCAGCCTTTACTATTGATATGGTAATTTTGGTGATGGTTATTAATTTAAATATTAATCGGAGTTCCAAATTGACAGTTTAGTGTATTTTATGAGACTGGTATTATAAACTGATTATCATTTTTCCCTTTTTGGGAATGGTGCCCCACGAGATGATTTAATGTAAATTCAGTCACATTATTTAACATAATTAATAATTATTATCTATAATTATTAATTATTTCTGATAGCCATTTTGATACTTTAATTGGAGATCTATTATGAGGTCAGGCCTGTGTAAGTGTAGATCTCAACAGCTGCTACTACCCAGAATGCAATGCACCATGACATTGGTGCCTATTCTATGGCAAAAGCTTGATGCTAATTATCAAAATAAAAGTGTTTCATTGTTTCCTTCCTCATGAAAATTGTGAATAACTTGAGGTTTATAGTGTTAATGTAGATGTAATTTCTGTTTGCAAGAACAGGTTCTTACAATGGTGTAACAAGCAGCTGGTGGCCGAGTTCAGTATGACTGCTAGTTCATTTGTGCGGTGGCTTTGAAGAGTTTGTAGTCTGCCTTTTCACAGAGAACATCTATGATTTCAATCACCGTGATTTAATCCACAGTGGTTTGATTCACAGTGGGTAGAGGATTCCAAAAATAACTGCAGTAAAAAGGAAACAGCATAATGTGCTTTTCTGCTGATCATATGATCAGTTTGAAACATTCTCATTTTAGCCAGAATTTAATTACACAGCTTCTCACTCATTTTAGCCTAATTCTTAACAGCTTCTCGCCCTTTTTACCATTTTTCTGAATGTGAGCCTCCCTAAATTACTGAGAAGTTTTTCCATCTGGAAAACCAACATGTTCTCATCCCAACTCATCAAACACCACCACTTTGTTAGTGGACCTATATGTCTAAAGGTGACATGCTAGATCCCCTCCTGCATCTGTTTTGGACGGTCAGGCACGGCTTGTCAATTTATGCTTGTGTTTTCAAAATACATTTTCAGAAGTGTAGTTTCTGCACATGTCTTTTTCAAAATAATCTTACAGCGTTGGTGAAACGCTTCATTCTTTGGTTTCTTTCCTTTGGTTTAGGCAACAAAAGCACATAGGTTTGGGGGAAAAAAAATCATAGTTTGGCTTAAAATTCACATGGGAAACTAACAGCAGGTTCCAACGGTGTTACAAACTGCTGCTGTGAGGGGTGCCTCTGTGCATCCACATCTGACAGCTGTATTTGACAAGATGGGTTGTTGTCAGCTGCCTCTACAACTGACATGTCATGTGTGTATCATACCACCGCTAAAGGCGCCTCTGTGTGTGAGTGTCTGATGCTGACATCACTGACAAAGCAGCGGTATTTGGTAAGTTGGGAATGACAATGGGCTGAAAAAAATTGCCAATATTGGAATCCATCGTAACTGATATGAATTAAGCTGTAAAGATGCTGTTCTCCATGAAAAGGCGAAAATTCTTACTGCTACCTTTAAACTCAACGGTGAGTGAGTGTTTGCTACTGATATGATTTTTAAGAGCAGAAGGGGAAGAGTATAAATATAAAGGAAACAGTCTTTTTTGTAAGAGATGGTAACACCTTCCTCCTTGTACAAAATAAAAATTGCTGAATTCATTAGCAAGAATGTGCACTTGCTCGAATTTAAGACACTGGATTTTCCGCTAAGACCTTACTCAGTGGGAGTACAAACAATGATGATAATTCACACTGGAAAGAAATCCACCACCTTGCAGATGAGTGCACGGAGAGCAACCTGCTGCTCAACATCAGCAAAACCAAGGAGCTGATCACTGATTTTAGAAGATAGAGGCAAAGACAGAAGCACAAGCAGACGCAGCAGTTGAAATGAACGAAGAAACGAACGAAACGAAAGAAAACCCCATGTGCACAATGCCGTTTATAATTGTCGGTCAGAAAAATGTGGCCCGAGTCGCACTCTTGTGTGCTCACCTGTGCTTGTGTGTGTGTGTGTGTGTGTGTGTGTGTGTGTGTGTGTGTGTGTGTGTGTGTGTGATAATGACCCAAAACACACCTAGAAGATGACAACTGCCTTGCTGAGGAAGCTGAAGATGAAGGTGATGGACTGGCCAAGTATGTATCCAGCCCTAAACTCACCTGTGCACCTGTGGGCCATCCTCAAGCTGAAGGTGGGGTAGCGCAAGGTGTCTTCACATCCATCTGCTCCATGATGTCATCATGGAGGAGTGGGAGAGGATTCCTGAAGCAACCTGTGAGCTCTGGTGAATTCCATGCCCAAAAGGGTTAAGGCAGTGCTAGATAATAATGGTTGGCACACAAAATATTGACACTTTAGGCACAATTTGGACATGTTCACTGTGGGGTGTACTCACTTATGTTGCCAGCTGTTTAGATGTTGATGGCTGTGTTTTGAGTAATTTTCAGAGGAAGGTAAATCTATACTACTATACAAGCTGTACACTGACTACTTTAAGTTATATCAAAGTGTCATTTCTATAGTGTTGTCCCATGAAAAGATATAATGAAATATTTCCAAAAATGGGAGGGGTGTACTCACTTATGTGAGATACTGTATATTGTTATGTTATTAGGCCTATATGAAGCGTCTGTCGCTCAAAATAATATTTATGAAGACATCAGATGGAGCCCTCTCCTCTCCTCTTATATGCTTTACTCACAAGTGTGTGAATTGACCTGGATATGAAGCATCCATAGCGTCAAATAATATAATGGTGGTTTCTAAAGAGCAAAAAAAAAAAAAAAAACTTAAAATAAATCAGCAGCAGTGATCATATTTCTGCAGCAGAGCACCACCACTGCTAGTTGCATATAGGGGAAACACTGTTGCTCAATGGATTTGTTCTGTTTTGGAATACACAGGATTCTTCCAAATTAGTTAGTGTATTTTAATATTCAGAATTTCGCTTCGACAAGCTCTCTCTCTTTTGATCATACACCTGTTTGCATCCCTGAGAATAATGCCCAACAACATTGCTCAAAAAGTTGCTCTGTGTGTCATCATTCTAACAGTTGTGTTGGTGAGTCAAAATGAATGAGGGCTGCACAATATTAGACAAAACTGACAATGCCACAATTTTGTATACTGCGATATGTATTGCAATATACAGTGTATTGCAATAACTTGAATAGCTCTATTTGGAAAGAAGTCATCATTTGGGCTTTGGATAGGCTGTATTTGCATGAAATATATATTTTACAATCAAACTGTCCTGGAAATTGAGAACTTCACAACCTAAAGTATTAACCAGCAAAATAAGTATGGCATATTACCTTTGACTAATATTATATTGATATGATGAACCTATACTGCAAGTCTCACAGTGTGACTATTGCACAAGGAAACATTGCGATGGTGATGCTCTAATGATATTGTGCAGCCCTAAATTGAATTGAATTCTGTGGTTCATCATAGAAAAATATCCAGTCTTTGGATTGGATTTATGACCCCTGGACCATTTTTGCACTGCATAGGAGTGACCCCCATCAAGTTGTTGGAAGTAACTAAGTAACTTCTACTTTAAGTACATTTTAAACGAACTACTTTTTACTTTTACTTGAGTAGATTTTTAGATGGGTAGCTTTACTTGTACTTAAGTAGAATTTCATCAAAGTAAAGGTACTTTTACTTGAGTAGAATTTTTCAGTACTTTTTCCACCTCTGATGATTTCTTAAAATTACGCATGAAAGGAGTGATCTACTTTTATAACTTGCACCAAAAGCTGTGAAAAATATGGTTTGTCACCAAACCCCTCTTGTGAGAGCTGAAACAAGGAAGCATTTTATTTTTATAACTCTTATTCACAGAACATTTTGTTAAACTGTGAAATGACTCATTTGTTTTCAGCTGACATGAGAAGTTAATGAACATGAAATCAAACACTCCCGTGGGGCTAAGCCCATTTCCAGGCATGAAAAAACAGTGATCACTGTCACATCACAAGGCTTTTGACTTTATGCATGCTTTCCACAGCTCTGACCACTACATGTTTTCAACAGATGTTGAGTTGCTCTACAGAGAACCTGTTATAGAGCCTTGCTGGGCCAGTATCATTATTTTAAGTGTTACTGATTTTAGCTCTTCACAGATATAAGCTATTGTATCAGCTACTGTATGTCAGACAAGAAGTTTAATTTTCCAATCAATCAACCAATTTTATTCATAAAGCCCAATATCACAAATCACAATTTGCCCTCGAGGGCTTTACAGCATACGACATCCCTCTGTCCTTTGGACCCTCACAGCGGATAAGGAAAAACTCCAAAAACTCCAAAAAACCCTTTAACGAGGAAAAAATGGTAGAAACCTCAGGAAGAGCAACTGAGGAGGGATCCCTCTTCCAGGACGGACAGACGTGCAACAGATGATGTACAGAACAGATCAACATGATAAATTAACAGTAATCCGTATGACACAATGAGACAGAAAGAGAGAGAGAGATGCAGGACAGACAGTAATGACAGTAGCTTACAACAACATTAATTTAAGTAGTAATATCATAATAATAATTACGGCTATTGTGGTACAATATGTTGTAGATATATATTAATATATGATAGTATATGTACAGCACAACCATGTCAGAAGAAGCCGAGTTAGTGACAAGCAGTAACAGGACATGAATATTAGCAAAGGAGAGAGAGAGAAGGTGCTTGATGTATTATAGGAAGTCCCCCGGCAGACTAGGCCTATGTCAGCCTAACTAGGGGCTGGTCCAAAACAAGCCTGGGCCAGCCCTAACTATAAGCTTTATCAAACAGTTACAAGATATTACAGTACAGAAAAGCCAATGACATGTTTGAGGACATTTAGACATTGGGCTCTAGTTTCGCAGACCGGGCGAGGCAGGGGCGCAGCGCACCTGCGCTTCGCCAACTGGGTGTGGCCAGGCAGATTTTGCAAGTTTGGCACACCGTGCACCTGGCGCAGCTACTCCTCTTTCCCACCTCCGTCCCTCCTACCTGCGCAAGTCGGAAAGAGGGAGGAGAGAA
>NC_065511.1:9038051-9051499 GCF_006386435.1 Epinephelus moara
TACACTGGCTGTGCTCCGCCTGCGCTGACAGTAGACCTGGTTTCAGCTGGCGAGCTTTTAGCGCACCTTCGGCGAAGCCTTTTGGCACAAAACTGTCACTGCGCCAAGCTGGATCTGTCGACACCTGCCCCTGCTGCGCCGCCACACCCATCTCAGCGCACCTCGGGCTGCCAAATTACCAAACTGAGCGCGCCTCGGGTTGCGCTGCTTGAAACTAGCTCTGCGCGGGGTTCGCCACCCTGCGCCACCCTGCGCTGCGCCGGGAAACTAGAGCCCATTGTCTCCGTTATGTAGTTTGTCCACCAGAGCAGTGAACTGTATTTTTCAAAGTTTTTATTTTTGAACTGTCTGCTGCCTGCTCAAAGTGTACCTTCATCTCAACATTCATATAAGCAAATACATGGAATCTGTATCAAAAATGATTATGTTGTGGGCCATAGTGTCACAGCCCGACTCTTGAGTCAGAATGGGAGACACACCATTTCAAAGATTAGATAGTGTAATTTATTCAACAAAAGAAACTAATTACACACATTACAAAATCATAAAAAATGTATAGGATGTGTCCGTCAGTGTCTGCAACACAGTGGTGGGCTGACTAACAGACTGACAGTGCTATGCTGCTAACATGGCTAAAAAAGAATATTGGCTCATATTGTTATTTGATTTTTTAAACTTTCAAATGTTGATATTGGCACAAGCCTCAAAAATCCAATATTATTCGGGTCCTACCTTTAAGTTCAAATGTGTTGTTTCAGAAGAAAAGGGTGGAGTAGTAAATAAAATGTTCTGTAGCAAAACAAACTGTCCACAAATGCTTTTCAACAGACTCCCTGTCTCCTGCTTATCTGTCCATCTTGGGGACAGATTAGTGGAGACTTGTTGGGATTTACTGACTACTGGTGCTCTATTTTTAAAGCTGCACAAATTAATATTTTGATATCAACAGTGGATCAAATGAGTATGTGTAATGTCAAACAGGTCACTTGTAGTGGCAAACCCTCAGATAATTAACAATTCTCCTCAGCTCATTGAGTATTTGAACTTCTTACAAGTCATTTTGATTTTACAGATGTAACTGTGTTGTTTTGTTTTACTCTCCCGTCATCCAGCAGCTGCCGGTAGCTTCTGAGAAAGCTTTGATAAACCCACTGTACACTACCTGCCCAACACCAAACATTAGAAAGACAAAGTTAGAGAGCAGCTGGTGAACGGCTTAGCTGCAAGAGTGACAGATTTCTTTTTCTTTCTCTGCAGGAGTTGGTGGACACAAGAGCTACAAAAAGAGTTAATATTGAACAGAAATGATATTTAAGCAAGAGGGAGTGCTGATATATATATATATATATATACATACATAGTGAATACCTGGATGAACCATCATGGAAGGACAAGCCCCTGCATGGCATGTACCACCGACAGATTGAAGAAGTGGCCGACATCAAGAAATCCTACCAGTGGCTGGAGAATGCTGACAGCACAAAAGCACTTACCGTGGCAGCACAGGAACAGGCACTTAGCACAAGATCAGTAGAAACAGAGGTCTACCACATTAGACAGGACCCCAGGTGCCCAATTACCCAATTGTGGCCCAATTGTTGAAAAAGGTGCGCTAAAGTGCCCTCCTGGGAGCCAAAACACACGCTAAAGTGCCCTCCTGGGAGCCAAAACGCACGCTAAAGTGCCCTCTTGGGAGCCAAAACGCACGCTAAAGTGCTCTCCTGGGAGCCAAAACGCATGCTAAAGTGCCCTCTTGGCAGCCAAAGTGCCCCCTGGGAGCCAAAACGCATGCTAAAGTGCCCTCTTGGCAGCCAAAGTGCCCTCCTGGGAGCCAAAACGTGCACTAAAGTGCCCTCTTTGGAGCCAAAAAACACACTAAACTGCCCTCTTGGCTGGTTAAAACATGATAAACTGCCCTCTTGGCTGGTTAAAACATGATTAACTGCCCTCTTGGGTGGTAAAAATGTGTGCTTAAGTGCCCTCCTGGTTGGCAAAATACACTAAACTGCTTTCTTGGGTGGAAAAAACACACTAAACTGCCCTCTTGGCTGGTTAAAACATGATAAACTGCCCTCTTGGGTGGTAAAAACATTACTGTTGCAATGACTTTTATGTTGGGCCCTTTTTTGATCTATATTGAGCCAGAACTATATCTCACAGAACCAGTTTGGTTTATCTGGTGCTAATATGGTGTTAAAATACACTAGAATACAGGAAATGGCATCTACTTAACTGAAAATTATCTGGTTATCCAGTGGAAAACCGAGCCCTCTGGGCTGTGACGGGGCTCCAGCGGATTCTAGGTACAACACATGAGGTCTCTGTCCAGAAGAGTGCAGTCCTAGGAACGGCAGTATGACGTTAGCCATATCCACTTGTAATGGTTAAAAAAATCTATAATTAGTCAGCCCCTAAAAGTGTTTGTGATTACCATAGTAACAGCTTGTGTCTCACTGCAGCACTGAACAGAAAAACTTGTTGATATGTCATAATGGCACAAATAACTGTGAACAGCCTGAAGACAGAAGGCTGGTGCAGAATGAAATCAAGCAAACTGAACAAAATTGAAAAAGTTTAACATTTTACTCACATCCCACTGCTTTGTGTATCAGAAAATACCATGTACACTCTTTCTATTCTAAAGTTTCATATCAGCACACAATCCATCTTGTCTGCTGAATGTAACCATGGTGAACCTGAGAGTCAGACTTGAAAACCCGTCGGAGTGTGTTTTAAAGGAAGTGACCAGCCCGAGCTTACTGCCAGGGTGTCAAAAACACTGCTTGGCCAATAACCCTCAGCTTAAGATACCGATGTACAATGCACCCTTTAGCGTCTGTATGAGATGCACAGGGCTTTCAACAGTGCCCATCTGTGTCATTATCAGACATTTAGAGCAACAGAAATGATATAAAGATCACAAAAGTTTGCTCAGGGTGGGTGGCTCCAACAAGCTCAGGACTTTGACCCAGGAGAACGGTGTTTGTGTCCCTTGTAAAACTATAAAATCAACGTTGAGTTGATTAATCATGAGTCACTACTTAGTCAGGCATTTTTCATATCACTGACTAACGTCATCATCATGACCTTATCCTAACCCATACCAAGTAGATTTGTTGCCTAAACTTAACAGATGACCATCTGCATTAAGATACAACACAAAAGGCAGCTTCTACTCAAGCATCAAAATATGACAAGTGGGGACGTGATCACATTAAGGTGACGGACGCCACACAGACTCATTTTGATCATTTTGTTGTGCATCACTGTCTGTGTGCTGCTGCCTTAACAAGCTCAACAACAATACGACATTGGCACACAAAGTACTGCTTTAAACTCTATTCTGAGATTGTTTAGACTGTCACTTCACATGGGCCATGTTCCCCTTTTACCGTGTATATTACTCTGTGAGTTCCCAAGCCATCACCTTCCTCTGTGATGGCTCCAGGAAAATCCTACTGGTGCGCCAGCTTCCTTTTTAACCAGTGTTTCTTAGAAATAGCTTCTGCGACTTGGTAACCGCAGGCAAAATTGGATAAAAGATCAAAAGTGTAAACTGAAAAAATAATGGGAAAAAAGTTTTAGCAACATTTTTTTCTCCTTTTTGTTATACAAGCAACACTGACCTAATGGGTTTGCTTTTTTCCTGGCAATTACCTCCCTGCAAGATTAGAGCTGATTGTTTGCAGCACCAACAGTCTGGTTACTCATCCCAAAGGCAAAGCACGTGCTGAAGATGCACTACCACAAATGGATGCTAAATGCCACCCTCCCAAAATTGCTGTCCATCCATCCAGTTCCTGCCGCTTACCTGCATCTGGGTCTCAGCGGGTTAAATAAGGTGGCCCAGACAACACTCTTCCCAATTGTGTTCTCTAGCTCCTCCTGCAGGATATGAAGGCGTTCCCAAGTCGAATGGGATGTATAATTATTTCACCGTGCTACCCTGGGTGTCTACATTGATCTCTTCTCCAATTCAGGGGGAATCCTAATGTTGTTGTCCTGTTCTGTGGCAGGATATTAAAGGGGTAGGCCTACTAAAGTGATTTAGTAATGCATTTTCACAAAAATGGGGCTTGCAAGAGACAGATTTTAAAAAGAATGGTAAAAATTTATGACTTTTAGTCCCTAGCAGGGTTCAATCTCCCAAAACCCTGAGGCCTACACATCCCATTATGCAAGCAGTTTTTGTTAGAACATCCCTGCCTTCTGTCAAACTCCTTGAACCCAGTTTGTAACAAAGGCTTTCTGTTAAAAATGTGCAATCTCAATGCCTAACCTGGAACAACCCAGAGGACATCATCAGGGTTATTTTCGGAAACGTGACAAATCACTGAAGAAATTACACAACTGTTTTCACAGACTGTGAAGTTAGCTTGGACAGTATCTTTTTCATCATCTTCATACCTTTTCTGACATTTGTAGAGAGCTCCCGGGAGTCGTTAAAGTAGAGTGGATGAACACCAGACAAAAATCTCCAAACCTCAGCTGTAGTGTTATTGTGGGCAGAAGTTGTTGCAATTCACGTCAAGTTTTTAGCATCCAAAAGGAGGTCTATAATAAAACTAGTAGCAGCGGCTCACACAAGCATCTCTCCAAAGCCAAAGAAATCTCCGACTCACCACTCACTTGGGGCAGCTGTGGCTCACAGGTAGAGCTGGTCGTCCACCAATCAGAAGATCAGCGATTCGATCCCCGGCTCCTCCAATCTGCATGTCAAAGTATCCTTGAGCAAGATACTGAACCCCAAATTGCTCCCGATGATGAGTGTGTTAAACTGAGTGGAAGGTGGCACCTTGTATGGTAGCCTCGGCCACCAGTGTATGAATGTGTGTGTGAACGGGTGAACGTGACTCGTAGTGTAAAAGCGGTTTGAGTGGTCGGATGACTAGAAAGGCGCTATACAAATGCAGGTCCATCCATCCATTACAAAAGTGAAAATGTGAGGTTACTATGTTGACATACAAGTGGTGATCGTTACACATTTCAATGGAATATACAGCAACTAAGTAAGTAAACGTTAAAGCTAACCTCCTGGTCGTAGAAGCCTTTGTAGCATGTATGTCACTGTCCAACCTACAATGCTGTGTTTCCCATATGCAATTGGGTTCCTCGGACTGGGTTTAAAACCTCATAGCCCATAGAATAATGAATAGATATTAAATAAACACCAAGGAAAGTCAGAGATAATTGAATTTGGCAATAATGATTAAAGAAAAAAAGTTAGTGCTCAGCTTAAAGAAGAATATAAACCCAGAGGGGCCCTTAGATCTTTAGGAAGCACTCAACTGGTAAAACCTTGAGTCAGGACCAAACAGGCTGAAGTTGATTTTAATATGTTGTGCACAGATGGAAACAACTTCATGGCTAATCTGACGTCTAATAATATAAATGCTCCACTGTTCTTCTGTGCTTTCATTGATCAGTTTCCCCACTGCACATATGTTTCATTTGTTGCACTTGAGGCCACATATTACTGTACATTAACTGTATTTCTGGTCCATCCAGTCTGTATTGTAATTCATTTCATCTGATGGATTCTATCTTAATTTATGTTATTCTGGTTTCTATTACTTACTGTGTTTAAAATGTCATTTTAATGCTTTTCTTTGCCTTCGTAAAGCATTTGGAATTTCCATAAAGCTGCCATGCCGTAATGCAATGAGTTAGCCAAAACAAGACATTCTCACTTTTGTCAAGAAACAGATTTTTATTGAATATCAAGAAAATGTATAATACATTACACGTACTGTGATATAATATTTTATCCATACTGATAATCACTCAACAGCTGGTGTAAAATAATTTCTCTGAATCACATCCTAAAAACTAGCATGCCTTCTACTAAAACACCCAAATATTTAAATTAAATTATGATCAACAAGTAGTATGTAGTTTAGCTTATTATCTGTACAAAAAAAATAATAATTACAACTGAGAAAAAGTAAGCAACTACATTACAATGTGTATGAGAGACGCTCTTTCTGTGTTAAAGTCGAATCACTGTCTCAGGGTTGTATGCCTTCACGAACCGTTGAAGTTGCAGTTACAGTTTACATCCATGTCTGTCCAGACTCATATGTGGCTATGACAGAAGAAAAACCTTCAAGTATGTATGTTGCTGCAAAGAAGCCACAAATTCTAAAACACGAGTGCTTCAAACACATCTTCTACCTGACAGCACAGAAGATCCATACAATCAGCACAGTGTCAAGGTTAGTGTCACCCATTCAGTATCTATTTATCTTATCTACATATGACATTGCGTAATGGCCAGAAAAGTGTTTTTGCAGAACAATATGATGTCACAGTGAAGCTGACCTTTGACTTTTGGAATATAAAAAAGTAATAATTTCATCATTTCATTCTATTAGACATTAGTTTTAAATTTTGTCATAATTACATATGAATTATTGAGTTGTGGCCAAAACCATGTCTTGTGAGGTCACAGTGACCTTTGACCATTAAATTCTAATCATCCCTGAGTCCAAGTGAACGTTTGTATCCCTTTTGAAGAAATTTCCTCAAGGTATTCTTGAGATATCACATTCTCAAGAATGAGATGGACCAGGTCAGAGTGACTTTGACTTCCAAGTCCAAGTGGACATTTGTGCCAAAACTGAGGAAATTCCCTCTAGGCCTTCTTAAAATATTGCATTCACAAGAATGAGATGGACACAGATTCACAGTGGTCTTGACCTTGACCACAGACCTTTGATTATCAAATTCTGTCAGTTCATCCCTGAGTCCAAGTAGACGTTTGTATCCAATTTGAAGGAATTCCCTCAAGGTGTTTTTGAGATATCACATTCACAAGAATGAGACGGACCATGTCAGAGTCACCACGACTTTTGACCGTCAATCAGTTCATCTTTAAGTGCAAGTGAGCGTTTGTGTTAAATTTGAGTAAATTTCCTCAAGGCCTTCTTGAAATATCCCATTGACAAGAATGGGAAAAATGGAAAACCCGAAAACATAATGCCTTCAGTCAAGGCTATTGCCAACGCAAAAGCATAAAAACAGTCAAAAGTTTAGGGATAAGATACCGTGGCGGCTATAATGAACTCAGTGAATTGAAAAAAATAATATCTGGTTTGCTTCTGTGATTATGGATAATAATGATAGACATCAACTTACAACTAACAAACAAATGAAAAAATATTTTGTTTACATTTGTTGAAGCCATCACAGTGAACCAGAGCAAGATTACCAAAACATTTCCCAGCAAGTAGAACTCCCACATCATAGTCAAGACAGGGCTTCCTTGTATCTATGAGGTGTCTTCTGTTTTGCCTCTATACTTTTTACTTGCCTACATGTCTCCCTTTGTTTTCTCTTCTGTCTCTTTCACTGTCTCTGCCTACATGAAGGTGACTGGAAACATGTTGTCATCATTCATTCTGCTGCACTGCTGATATCATTGCTGTCCATTCTGCAACAACACACAGAGGTTAATACCTTGTCTATGGCCCCTTTCTTCATGAAAACATACAGAATTAAGTCTGCAAGAGGATTCATCTTAAGAAACAGAGAAAACTTGTAGTAGAGAGTGTCTGAATATTGGAGCTCATCTGTCAGGAACCAAATGACAGTAGGCAGGAACAGCAGGACGTAAATAAGCAGCACCAGGACCAAAATTCCTACAATTCGTCGTTTTTCATCAGATGGCACTGAGATAGAAGCTGACAGAGCTTTGAGGGTCCCACCCAGGAAGAATATGAGCAGTGGGAGGGGAAGGAGGCAAAAGACACTGAAGATGATTGATTTGACCTTAATCTCATCCCAGAAAAGGATCGGGAGGACATAGACAAGAGGCAGGGTCCAGACCATAACACAGACCAGCACAGAGATCTTGATGGTTTGTCTGAAGCGGTACCAGAGTGGGAAGACAATGACCAAATACCTGCAATACAAGACAAACACAGCTTCAGAATTTTATACTAATACAATTATCAGACATAGAAGTAGCTTCATACATACTGGATCAACAAATAGCTACCTTTCCAGGGCGATGCACACCATGAAGCAAACACTGGCCAACAGACAAAAGAGGTAAATAAGTGAGAAGATACGGATTATCTCCCATTCCTTGGGCTGTGCTACCTCAACAATCATGTAGCAGAACTGAAGTAAGTCAGAAATGAGCAGGTTGATGACGTAGATTGGAGCAACATGATCATTTCGTACCTGCAGGAAAACAAAAGTTGTAAACATGTTCTGAATTCCATCTCCTTCCAAATATCAGTATACCAATCAGCAGATTATGGCTGTTCCCTCTTCCAGTGAACCAATAAAATTTTGCCACAATCTCTATCAGCCAATCATGTCACTGCTGTCAAACTTCAAATCTGTTCTCCTCTCAGCTACTGTCAGCTGTCATTTTAGGCGAAGTCATCACGCCCGCCTCCACCTCATCCACCTCTAGTTATCAAATCTAGAGCCCAGGATGAGTTCATCAAAAGCACTCCTGAGCCAGATCCTCAGCACACTCTTCGTCTCATCACCACCACCTCTACCAGCATCTAGACTCCACGGATGAGTTTTTTATTCTACTATGGCTTCACCATCCTGCCTAAAAATATAACATGCAAAAGACTATTTACATTTCTTGAACTTAAGTGCACATGCAAATGAATATGCCTTTCACTCAGAATATGTTTTTCCTGATTGATCTCCTGTTTTGCAGACACAGATATGATGCATTCTGGCCCAAACACATGTGCTGTATTTATCAAACAGAGGGTCCAGACTGGAGTCATACATTGAGTGTCATGTTTATGTTTGCAAGGTGAGCCTCTCTTCTTATTCTTATTACATAGGCATGACACATGATAACAGAAGTTCCTTATGTATTCCACTGATATAAAATGGGAATGTCAGTAGTTTTGCAGGCATTTAGTCATGAACCAAAGCACTGATTTCATCAAAATTTTTGACCTGATGATGGCACCAAATGAAAATCAGATTGTAACCGTTATGAAAATTTAACCTCTGGGCACCATGAATGTCTGTATTATGCAATTGTGGAGTATATTATTGCTGTAAAGTTACTACACTTCTGGCCCCCAAAACAGACCTGCTGCCTGCTGCTACCTGCAGGCTGAGCAATGTTCTCTAGAGATCCCTCTTCCCAGCAACGCTTTTGAGCTCCTCAAAGGCTTGGGGCATTTTCAGGCCAGATGGGATATATGATCCCTCTAGCACTAGTGCCACCTTGGGGCCTCCTACTGGTTCGAAATGCTCAGAAAACCTCTAACGGGAGGCGCCCAGGAGACATCCTAATCAGATGCCCAAACCACCTCAACTGGCCCCTTTTGACACATAGGAGTAGCGGGTCTATTCCAAGCTCTCATGGGTGTCTGAGCTCTTCACCCTATCTCTAAGGCTGAGCCCAACCACCTTACAGAGGAAACTCATTTGGGCCGCTTGTAACTGCCATTTTATTCTTTCGATCATTACCCAAAGCTCATGACCATAGGTGAGGGTCAGAACGTAGATGGACCAGTAAATCAAGAGCTTTGCCTTCCGGCTTAGCTCCTTCTTCACCATAATGGTCTGGCTCAATCCCTTCATCACTGCTGATAATGTGCCAAACCACCTGTCCATCTCATGCTCCAATTTACCCTCACTCATGAACAAGACCTTGAGATACTTGGAACTCATTGCTTGGGGCAGTAATTCTCTCCCAAACCAGAAGAAGCAATCGACCATTTTCTGGCAGAGAACCATGGCCTCAGACTTGGAGGTGCTGACTCTCATCACAACTGCTTCACACTCAGCTGCAACCACCCCAGTGCATGCTGGAGGTACGATGAAGCCAACAGAACCGTATTATCTGCAAAGAGCAAAGATGCAATGCTAAGTTCCCCAAACTGGAACCCTCCCTCCCATCGGCTGCACCTCGAGGTCCTGCTCATGAATATCACACACAGAATCGGTGACAAGAGCTAACCCTGGCAGAGGCCAGCACCCACTGAAAAATTGCATGACTTTGTGCCGACTACGTGGACACAGGCTCTCACTTCACTCATAAAGGGACAAACTCCCATGACCCCCACAGTAGCCCTGCAAGGGTGAATCCACATTGCTCTGCCTTAATCTGAGTTTCTACAGTCATTTGGAGCCTCCTTTCCAGCACCCTGGAATAAACTTTCCCAGGGAGGCTGAGCAGTGTGATACCTCAATAATTGGATCACACCCTCCAGTTCCCTATTTTAAAATGGGAACCAACACCCCGGTCTGTCACTCCACAGGCACTGTACCTGACCGCCATGCATGACTCAAAAGGCGTTAGCCAAGACCACCCAATAATATCCAGAGCCTTCAGCATCTCAGGGTAGATCTCAACCACACCTGGCACCTTGCCGTCAAGGAGCTTTTTGAATACTTCAGTGACCTCTGCCAGGGATATGGATGAGGATTCCCCAAATCATTCAGACTCTACCTCCTCCACAGAGGACATGTTGAGGGAGTTCAGTGCTCTTTCCACCACTCAACAATATCCTTAAGCCCGGGTCAGCAGTTCTCCTCCGTTCCTAAACACAACCTGAGCAAAGCCCTGCTTTCCTTTCCTGAGTTTGCCTGAACTTAGGTGAGGCCAACCAAAAGTCCTACTCCATAGCCTCTCTGAACTCCTCCTAGGATTTTACTCTGGCAACTACCATATCTGCAGCCTTTCTTGCCAGCAATACCCATCTGCTGGTTCAGCAACATCCCTCATTCCTCAGGGATAACTTCAACACACTGGCGCTCAGGTGGGGGCTCATGAGTATCCCAATACCAGCCTCACACTGCCCCATCCCCACCCCTGTCTGCCGCCTGGCAAACATATTGGACCCCGATGCCCCACGTGACATGTACAGTAAATTAAAAAAAACCTTAGTCATACCTGAGAATAAAGAGCATAAATCGCCATGAGGGTCAAAGGAAGGCCAATACAAATGGTTACGCATGTCACGACTTTTAAGATGAATCTATCCTCTCCGCTGTAATAATACATGCCAAAAGGGGATAAGACAAAATATTTGGCAGGATCATAATCGTTGAAGGTGGTGTCTTGTGAAGTGTCGTTAATGAGGAGGTCTTCCATTCTTCTGAGTGAAACCTGTAGTTAAAGAGATCAGGTTATAGGAAGGCAGCACGTTGTTTAATATCTACGTCATGCACACATACAGTATAGCTACATATATTATACCATACAATTAAATCATACCAAATGTTACATTATCTGCTAATAATGTTTAATCATTAAATAAAGTTTCAGATAGTAAGACATGTCCTAGTGATGTACGTGCTGTGAGGTCTGCAGCCACAGAGCATTGCCCAGTAATTTAATGTCATATTTAATATTAATGTATGTTGGTTTACTGCGTGTTGCCTGTCTTCTGTATTTGATGACCCGCTACTTGTTGAATGCCCCTCTGCCATCTGGTTCTGGGTGAGGAGGTTTACGTGACTGATTATCCTACTTTCTGGATTAATACAATTGCTGCATTATCTTTGTGTAGAGATTGTGCACTCCGGATCAACTAACATTTCATTATAAAAATGTTGCAGGGACCTTTGTTACGTGTCATGACCATTTGTCCTCATGTCCCTTCTGTCTCTGCTGTCCCCTCTCAATAAAGGCTAAAATGCCATGACTGAGAAATACTGATTTGTGCTCTCATTTCACATTTAGACTTTGTGGGAACTGAGACATTCACTGACTCTAAGCTGTCTTCGGTTCCTGGCATGTCATTAACAATCATATTGTCAAAATACACTACATTTTTTTTGCATCTCTCAGCTGTCACCATTTCCTGGAAAACTACAAACATCAATATACATACCTCTCAGTGGATTATTATTGGCTCACAACAATAGACATAACAAGTATAGAAATAAAAATAAAATAACAGTACTACCACCTTATTTATTCCACATACTGTATTTTTTTTTATAAATGTTATAAATGTGTTTCAGCTATCTTCTATTTTCAAGTTGTTTTTTAATTTTCTGCCATCTCTTTGTTACAAAAAATATATAGTTATGTCTCCCACGTCAAAATCATATTTAAAGGAATACTTCACCCACAAAATGACCATCTGTGTGTCAATTACTCACGTGTTGAATTCATGAAAAAAAAAAAAACTTTTGTTTTTTTGGATTCTCTGTTCTCCGTGGAGGCGTGTGAGAAAAACACAGAAAAATCTGAATGAATTGAAGTCATGGGGGCCTGCGTTTAATAGCACCAAATTATATAAAGCATCCATTTACAAACTCACACATAACTCATGCAGTATAATACTGATATCATTTATCCAGTCATATGCTTTGTACTTAACACGTGCATTTTTCACAGAAATGTTTATTTAAAACACTTCAGCTGGGGAAGCAACACTGTTGGCATGTTAGAAAAACTTTCTTGATGAATTCAAAGTAACACAGGGTGAGTAATTAATATACAAATGGTTTTGGGGGGAGGTAATCCACTAACAGAAGAGAGGGAGAGAACAAAACAAGTAAATAAAGTAAATTATAACCACAGGATAGTGTACACCCTCAGTTCAAAGCTGCATATCCATCTTTATGAGTGTTTGCAATCTGTTTTCTTGAAACAAATACATATAGAAGAAAAAACAGTTATGTAAGTAAACCTACCTTTGACATCTCTGAGATCCGGTTACCTAATAAGTTTCCTACGCCGTGTTTGCTGTTTTGTTCCTCACATCCAAATAGTTCACAGTAAATATGGTGAGTGATTGTGTGGCGGGGTGAGGTGAAAGAGGTCACCAAGTAGTATGAGGGGGAAAACCAACAACGCCACCTGGGGAATTGCACCCCAGGAAATACCTCAAAAATATTAACGTTTGGAAGATTAGTAAGGCACACAGATTCGTTCTGAAACAGGGCAGAGACGTATTGTTTGAATAAATGAATTATTTATTGAAAATCAAAGTAAACAGGCAGGGCTGGAACTGCAAAGAAGAGGGAAAAATTAACGAGTCAAAAATAAAGCAGAATCAACAAACACTGAAAGGAATTATAAACATTTTTATTACAATATGGTCTAAAAAAAAAGAGGCCTTAACAAATCCAATCTAAAAAACCAGAGATGTGGTAAAATATCTAAAAAAAAACTCAGCCCAACATAACCTAAATAAAAGTGAGCAGAGGCCATCAGTGGGGAGGCAGACTACTATGGAGGGGTGCCTAAAGGTGCCACCACTACTCACCTCAGTGAAACACAGCAAACCTCACAGCAAGTCTCACAGCAATCTTGAGAACAATCGTGCCCCGGTGCCTTTACTTACATGCAATGTGTAGGAACCTCACCCGGGGTGCCTAGCCTCCCCAACAGAATGGTGCTCCACTTCACTAAAAGAAAAATACTAATAACAAAATTTACAAATACAGCAACCCAAATGTTTTAATATATTCAAAGAAATAACTCAATAGGATGCAAA
>NC_065511.1:9053779-9085310 GCF_006386435.1 Epinephelus moara
CCACTGCTACCTTCAGCCTTACTGAGAGAAAAAGGGGGGTTTTAAATAAAAGTACAGGGAAAATAAAACGTGACAGCTAAACTGAAATGGGCTCCCTTACCTACCAGTACAGCAAACAGCAGCCACCTCACACAGGAACCAGCAGCCAAAAAGAAAGAGCATGTGCTCACTCGCCCCTTATATAGGCTGGCTGTGATTAAGGGGAGTGGTTACTGCAGAGTGGAGTCTGGAGGTGCGTTCACAAGCGCTACTTGACTGTGTCAGGTGCTATACCCCACTACAATTGCATGCCTGATGGTTTCAGGATTATCTACACCTGCTTGTGAAAAAAAACGGTAGGCAGGTATGAACACAGTCTATGCAAAGTACGTCAGAGGAGCAGATTTAATCAACAAGACAGACACGTGTATACTCACTTGGATTAAAATCTGCCAATTCATATTTTCTGTGCATAGCGAAAACAATTTAAACCATCCAACCATCATTTCTGTGTCAGTTTATCATGATTATCATTCTGTATGGGTCCAGTTTTACAAACTCATACCTGCTCCGTGTCAGAGCTGAACAGTTTTCTACACTCATCTCTGACTCAATTCTGGACCAGACCCAGTCCCTCAGGGCAAGAAACCCAAGGTGAAAACATAATTTTTTTACAGGCCAGTTTTGTGATTTTTGACTAATACGCTCTCGTAACGTAATGTTATGACTATAACTGCTGTTCCCTGAAGGAGAGGAACGAGGTACAACACACAGTTGTATACGGGATATCTTGCTTTCATCCCCCTTGGCTGAATACACCTTTAATCACGCCCTTAGGCAGATGGTGCGTGACGACGCATGCTCTTTGCGTGACCCCGCCCACGCATAAGAGGCCGATCGTCAGCTCCATCCCCAGTTCGACAGCTGCATTTCACCGAGCCCGGCTGCGCCGCGGGGCAAACATGGTGTTGTACCTCGTTCCTCTCCTTCAGGGAACAGTAGTTAGAGTCATAACATTACGTTCCCTTTCAGTCGATTCACTCGGTACAACACACAGTTGTATATGGGACCTATAATCGCGCCCTGCAAGCAGCTATTAGAACCGTAAAACCTCCCCCAGTGCACTAGGGCGCACAGCCGGCTGAGAGGACAGAATGAGCCACCGAAGGGGCTGTCATATCCAGACGATAGAACCGAGTAAAAGTGTGTGGCGATGCCCAACTGGCAGCAGCACAAATATCACTTACAGGCACCCCCCTGAATAGGGCCCAAGACATAGCCATACCCCTAGTGGAGTGAGCTCTCACACCCTGGGGCAGCTGATGGCCTCTGCTGCTGTATGCAAGAGAAATCGCCTCCACAATCCAATGGGAGAGACGCTGTCTAGACAGAGCCTTACCCCTAACCGGATTGGCGAAACATACAAATAGCTGGTCACACAAGCGCACATCCCTGGTACGTTCCATGTACGAGCGCAACGCACGCACAGGGCACAAACAATGCAACTTCCTCTGCTCCTCAGTGACAAACGGAGGAGGACAGAAAGCCATCAAGTCAAAAGCCATGGAGCAATAGTCTGTGGGGATAACCTTAGGTAAATACACAGCGTTAGGTCGTAATGTTACCTTGGAACCATCTGGGGTGAACTGGGTGCATGAAGGGTGCACAGACAGAGCATGGAGGTCACCATGGTCAGCTGAGGCTAACACAAGGAGAAGAGCAGTCTTATATGAAAGGATCTTCATATCTATTGACTCAATAGGCTCAAACGGAGGCTCACAGAGAGCTTCCAAAACTAAAATCAGATCCCATGAAGGAACACCAGGCTTAACCACAGGCTAAAGCCGGCGCAAACCCTTCAGAAAACGCATGGCAAGGCGATGAACCCCTGATCGTCTCCACCACACCGGGGGGCAGACCCAGAGCCATCAGGTTGGACCTCTCAACAGGTAAGCATGCAGCCGCTACAGCTCTAGGCACGGGTGTAACACCTCTCCTCCCCCCTGGGAAAGGAGGTCCCTGCACAAGGGGAGCTGCCAGGGTCTCTCCGCCAGCAGACTGATAATCTCTGCGTACCACAACTTCATCGGCCACTGTGGAGCCACCAAAATCAGAGTTAGGCTCTGGCGCCGTACTCTCTCCAACACCGGCAGTATCATTTCCGCGGGGGGAAATGCATACAGGAGGGTGTTGGGCCATGGGTGAGCCAGCGCATCCACTCCCAGAGGCCTGTCTCGATCTCTCAGAGAGAAAAACAGAGGGCAGTGAGCATTCTCTTTGGAGGCAAACAGGTCCACCTCCGCTCTCCCAAAATACTCCCAAATCTGCCCCACCTCTCGTGGATGCAATCTCCACTCGTTCGCCAGCAGACCCCCTCTGGAGAGGAGGTCCGGTCCCAAGTTCAGGTGGCCCGGTATGGGCGTGGCCCTGAGGGACAACAAGTGAATACTGCACCATGTTAACAGAGAGTGAGCCAACTTCAGCAGGAGAAGGGACCGAGTCCCCCCCTGCCTTTTTATGTAGGAGACCACTGTTGTGTTGTCCGTCCTGATCAGAACGTGTTGGCCTGTCAGGGCTGAACGAAAGTGCTTCACCGCCAAAAAGATGGCCAGCAGCTCCAGATAATTGATGTGGAGCCTGCTTTGCTCCTGTGTCCAGACCCCTCTCACTGCTGCACCGTCGCACAGAGCCCCCCCACCCCCTTAGGGAGGCATCTGTGGAGACGACCTTGCGGGAAGTCACCCTCCCGATAGGCGAGCCCACGCACAGCAGACCGGGTTCCCTCCATGGGAGGAGCGCGGTCATGCAGGCGGGAGTTACCGACACTTTCCTTTGAAGGTGACGCTGAGGGTGCAGACGAACAATGACCGGAAAATCTGAAGGCTGTCCGTCATTTTGACCGGTTGCAATTACCACCCCTGCCCACTTGGCGGCGGATTGCACAGTCAGTGGTTTAAGTGGCTGCCGTTTTCACACTGCAGAGAAAAAGTCATTCATCTGCTTCATGTAGCATTGTTGACATAACGGCCTAGACAGACCGGACACGTTAGTGCCGCGGAAGTCCTGCGAGTGTACTCGCAGGCGCTTGACTGTTCACACCACAGGCAGCGCATTTCTCCTGCGCTCGACACCACTTGTCTGTTCCCGTAAGTACTCGTTTTTTCACTTCAACAGGTCATTTTAAACATGGGTAAGGCCATATTTTAACCGTTTTTTATAACGTAATAAGTTAACAATTTGTCATTGCATGTCCATGTATTGAGTGTGTTGGATAAACACTGAATGAATAGGGCATATTGTCCTGACCATTTTATTCATGTAGTTATGCCTGTAGGCTCGGTGACACAAAATTAAAATTGCAATGAAGTGATTAGGGTATTGAAAAATGTGTTCGGTTATGCACTGTTGTGTTATTTTAAATTATAAACACGGGTTTTTCTCCTCACGTTCCTCAGTGCGAGCTGTTATTTTATTTTGAAAATTGGCTGGATTCTCTTGTCTTTTCTGTGTCCGACTTCCTGTTTGGTACGATCCGCTCTATCCAGCTTGACAGAAGCGCTCGCGGCACGGGTGTGTGGATGTCTGTTCTTTTCGTTCATGTCCTTATTAATGCACACTTTATAACTTGCTTGTTGGATTTATTAAAAATGAACGAATGAAAACTAAATGTCTTTCAATATCTTTATTATCATTTAAAAACGGATTTTTACGACCCTGTCGGTCAAAATGACTGGCGACGAAAAAGTCTAGCGCAACCTCTGTTGTGGTGTGTGTTTTATTGTTGATTCTGTACAATGAACATGTACAACACTTGTACCATGAACAATGTGCACCTTTATTGGGGCATTGAGAACATGAACAGTTGGGGAACACACAGTGTTTAACTGAACATTTTGAGCACACATAGTGGTCATAAGTGGGGGCAGAGGCAGTGTGTCTGAACATGAGGGGGTTAAGTGCTTGGGAGACTGAGTGGCAACAGTACAGCGTCTTTTGAGGCTGGGAGACTGAGCACAAGACAACCGCAGCCTTTTTAGCGGCCCAACGAGGAGGGAAACCGCCTCTCCCTGCGGCATGTAGCCCTCCATCCACCTCCCTGAGGCTAGGATGGGGGATTAATCTTCCTCCGGGGCGCTGAGCCCTTCAGGCCAGGTGGTGGACCCTTACTCCAGGCTGAGGGACGAGGGGTCTGGTCCGATGTCTGTTTAGCCGGGCGGGGGCCGGAAGAGGCCAAGGAGTCTCTCCTCTTGGGGGGAGGAGGGGGGCCCATGGGCTTGCGAGCCGCAGCTGGTTGCCTGGGTCTGGCATCACGTCTGGGGATAAGATTCCGTAGAGCCTCCGTCTGCTTCTGCCAGAGTTCGAACTTGGCCTGGATGGCGTCGAGTGAGGAGCCAAATAATCCCGATGGTGATACTGGCTCGTCCAGATATGCGACCCTATCCCTGTCCGGAATATCGGAGAGAGTGAGCCACAAATGACGGTACGCCACCACCGTGGAGGCCATGCCCCTGCCGAGGTAGAGAGCCGCAAAGCGAGCCTAGTGAAGGATGTAGTCCGTCGTAATTCTTAGCTCCCTTATGGCGGGTGTCAGCGGGCTGTCGGGAGGCAGCCAGCTGTCAAGCTCCATAAGCTGGATAGCCTGGTAAATCAGGAGCATGGACAGGGGATTGAGGACATGCGCAGCGCCCGCTTGCGCCCGGTAAATTTTGTCCAGCTGACCGGCGGAGAATCTGCAGTGTTTAGACGGCAGGGTTGGGCCGGTTGAGGGCTCCATAGGCGGGGAGTTTACCAAGCCGGCCGCCTCCGCTCCGTCCAACTCCGTGAATTGACCAGAGCCAAGTACGGTGACGCGGGTGGACAATGGACGGGACCAGGAGGAGGCCATAAGATCCGCATGCTGGGGCAGACAATTTTTAACCGTCATGGATTCCCGTGGGAGATAAAATCCGGCAAAAGAGGACAGTTTCTGGCTTGGAGGGGGGGAAGGCCACTCCACCTCCAGCTTAGCTGCAGCACTGCAGCACGGCAGCACAGCGCGAAAAAAGACGTATCCTCAGGGCCAGTTGACGCGGCCGAAGAGACTCTTTGGGCTGAGGAGAAGGCGTCTTGTTCGTCGTCGGAAAATGCCTGGGCATCGAGACCGAGGTCCAGTACATCTTCCTCCAAATAAGAAGCGGACATGTCGAGCTGAAGCTCGCCAGCAGTGCAGGATGAATACGCCGGTTCGCCCTCCATGGGCTCGCCAGAGAAAGCCAGGCTGTCCCACTCACTTGAGGGGGTTCACCCGGGAGCTCCTCGGGCTCAGAGGCGGACGAAGCCGCATCAGCCGTCTCAGAGAGCAGAGGGTCCTGCTTGCTAGCAGCCGCGGAGCCAAGGACCTTAAGCATGAAAGCCTCCCGTTTCTTGAGTGTTGTTCGCGGGAGAAGGCGACAGCTATCGCACTTCTCCGGCTCGGCCAACGCGGTGCGCACGTGGACAACACCAAGACAGACAGGGCAGGCATCGTGTAAGTCCTTACAGTGTAAGACGAAGCCGCATCCTTGGGGGCAAGGCTGATGAGCCGACTTCTTCTTAGCCTTCTTAGGAACGGTACTCATCATGCGATATTTCCCATTAGCGTAATTTGGTGGAAAAACTAGTGCCCTGTGGGAAGCTAGGCTAACACCAACAGAACAGTTTAGCTAGTTTTCCGATAGCCGATAAGCTAAATTAGCTGAAAGCTAGTAGGCGTTGCAAGGTGTTCTCTGCGAGGTGAAATGCAAAAGAACTGGGGATGGAGCTGACGACCAGCCTCTTATGCGCGGGCGGGGCCACGCAAAGAGCATGCGTCGTCACGCACCATCTGCCTAAGGGCGTGATTAAAGGTGTATTCAGCCAAGGGGGATGAAAGCAAGATATCCCATATACAACTGTGTGTTGTACCGAGTGAATCGACTGAAAGGGAACATATATTCTCTCAGACTAGTGGGATGAGAGCATCCAAAATACACATTTAGGTGTTGTATTAGTTTAGATTTCTGTTCTGGTTGTTTATGCAAAAAGTGCATAACTAATTAGATAATGTCCCATATTTATTTAAACATAAATTTAAAAAATGTGCACTACAAAAATAATTGTCTCTCAAGTAATTATCTTGAGGAGTTTCATGTAGTTTCTATTAGTTACATTTGTTTTTACCCCTATTCACCTTAGTGTACTTTGGAATTTTACAAAGCTTAACTTTAAATGCCATTTTCTCATAATTAGGTGAACGTTTTCACACAGGGACTGGTTCATATATCACGCATAGCCTGATTTTTTAAAACATTTTATTCTAACATAGCTTTTTTTATGTCTGTTGACAGTATTTCTGATGTAAGGAGTGTTAAAAACAGGTATCACAAATTCCCTCTGTAAAAACCTTCAACCCTAACATGCCAACAAAAGAAAACAAGAATTTTGAATCTGGCTTTATCCAATGCTCAGATTTTTGTTCTGGACATGTATGAAAATGAGCACATATTTAATTACAAAATGTCTCATTAGTACATTTAAACATAAAATGTCAGAAGACTTCACATATAAATAATAATTGTCTTAATGTAAGCAAGTATCTGGGGAAGTTTCATGGTGATATCCATGTGTTTAAAAATTTTACCCCAGTCATCTGTAATGCCTTACTTTAAGACTGATAACTGCATCGCAGCCTGTGATGAAACAGGCTTGGAGTTTGCTGCTGATGTACGCTACTGTCTTCACCTCATGTTTGTTATTCAAAATATTGTACATGTTTTGCATCATCTTAAGTTATTTATACTTACAGAGTCTGCTATTCCTGGTTCTCACACATCAAATTTGAATTTATGGAAAGAAGGGATTAATTTGCATGCCCATGCTCCTTGTTTTGTGTCAGTGCATTTTGTGTATTAGACCATGTATAGTATGAGAGAAATCATACAACATTCTGCAGGACCACAACCTGAATGAGTCCTTCACCAGAGTCTTCTGTTCTGTCCTGTGCGTTCACACAGTATTGCAATTTCACAAAGCTAGGGCTCGTAAGAGATAGATTTAAAAAGAATGGTCAAAATCTATGACTTTAAGTTCATAGCATGGTTCAGTCTCCCAAAATCCCGAAGCCTACATTTCCTATTATGCAAGATGTTTTTGTTAAAACTGCCCTGCCTACAAAATGCCCACTTCTTTCAAACTCCTTACCCCCAGGTTTTAACACAGGCTTTCTCTTATAAATATGCAATCTCAGTGCCAAAGCTGGAACAACCCTAAAGACATTACACAACTGTTTTCACAGACTGTGTAGCTGGTTTGGACAAGATCTTTTACCTTTCTGATATTTCACTGGGTTATGCCAGCCCATTCTTATCTGAAGTCATCAAAGACTGCAGCTTTGTCAGTGATTTCGGCAATGCCAAAAGCCACCTTTTGCAGCAGTATGTTACACAGACAGACAGCATCAGTTCATAACGCGGCCGGATGGCACCAGTTGAAGGTGTATTTAAGGAGCTGGGTAAATCCCTATAGGGTGAGTGGGAGGGATGGTGGATGGGTCCAACAAACCTGAAACTTTCACCTGGGAGGCGGGTGTTTGTTTCCCATATGAATGTAGAACCAAACCATGACGTAGGCTAGAATGTGACACAGCTGCTCCATTAGATTGTTGCAACTACTTTTCTTCTTGAGTTACTTATTGTGATACACTATAGCTGCAGTCTCAGGAAGAGCATCACGCTCGAAACGTCATGCAAAATAAAAAATTGCATACGGGAGCTCTGGTGCGCGGATCGCTTTTTTCATGCTTTTGATACTTGTGATCCAGCACCCAACCCAGTGGCCTAAAATTTTAAAATTCTCTGGAACTGTACCAGTCTTCCAAATGATATTCCCTCATTTGCTGTTTAAATGATAGTCATCTAACACTTAATCCACAATCTATCAGGTGTCCAGTGGGGTTTATATGGTGACTGTAGAGGCCCTTGTGCCCTGCAATTAGGGGCATTGTCTGTTTCAAAGCAGAAACACAAATATATATTCTCTGTCAGTACAAAATGTTCAAAAAGATGATTAGCTGGACCTCCCTAGATTAAACAACTAAACAAGCACTTGTAAATTCCTGAATCAAGATGGTGAATGACAAGGCACATATCAACAAATATTTCTCACAAGCTTATTATCACTTTGAAAAGCTCGATTGAACTCTTACTGTCTCCTCTGACAAAATGGAATCTGACCAGCAGTCCATTCACAGATTTCTTCTAGTGCTGCCAAAAGATCACCTCAGCCCTACCTTATCACATCTGTCACTTCCACTTACCCTGGAAAACCTCCAGTCACAAGTTAGCTTATTTAACCGTTAGACCATGTTACTGTTAATGTGTGACTGAGATTTAGCACTGTGGCAGACCACCGGATGTTCTTCTGTTCGCGGTTATATCAGAAAACAGCTAGTCCATTTAAAGATGGTATGTCAGTTAATATACATAAAATGCTTGCAAGATATGTGTGAATTCTATAAACACTAAAAACAATCATCCCCTTTTCACAGCTTGGATTAAATAGACGCTACAGTATGTCAAAGCTGATTCGTGTCTGTCACGGATCCTTAGACAACAAAACCTACTTTGTTGCTTTAAAGGTCTTCGTGAGGATGTAGATGTCAGAACCAAGACTCTTTCTTCTTCACTTTTGTCACAATGTCTGTTACGGTCTTTCCAAGTCAGGTCCTACAGAGGCTGGCCAAGACTCCCTCCTAGCATAAGGTGAACAGCAAGTGCCCAGATATGCCTCATTGAAGAGGCTTTCAAGTCCGGCAAATCGTGCACTAAGAATTGCAGGTACCTCATGCCTAGCCTGTTTCCAGACCATAGAGCCCGCCCACTCAACTGAGTAGGCTTGCATCTCTGGTCTGGCATACTTCAATGAATTTGCGATTTATCTCGTCCAAACGATGGACGGACCAATGAACGCCGGGGGTGCCACTCAGTGCCACGCTGATGTCAAGCTGTACGCTGGTGGGTAACTGGTGAGGATAGCAACAATGGCGACCGCTACAGATCCTACAGACCACATTAACGATGCTATCGAGGTATTTCGCCACTACTCGCGTTAATGGAGGACCAAATTAAGGAAGCTGCTAAACTGGATTTAACGGCGATGCAGCTGGGTGTGCACGACGACGGAGACATTTTAAACGGGCAATGCTCGCTTGTTTTCGGCACCCCCGAGGCATGGATACTAATGACGTCAGATTCTGGGTGAGTCGTTGATCTCTACTGATTGGTTAGGGAAAAATCAAATTCCCTCCCCCTTGTAAATCGCATTCAATGGAAGCCATGTCAGACTGAAGGTTCTGGGAGCTTCAGTCTGACACTCAGGCTACCTCATGCCTGCTGAGGATACACACATGCATCCTTGAAAATTCTCTGAAGGAAGGACTCGGTCCTCCGTAGAATTTGAAGGATCCTTAACGTTGGAACAGTCATTGGCAGAATTTGATGCTGCAAGGTGCTCCTCAAAGTCAAGGAAGCTTCCTGACGGGTCCTTCCAAGTCGAGTCCCGTAGAGGCTGTATATGGCATACATGACATATGAGTAGTTACTGTCTTCTGCTGCTGCAGTCAATGCAAGGATATATGCTGTAGAAAAATGCTCAACTTGTTACATGTAACATTCCCCTTAAGCCTCTTTAGCTCTTGTAATGTTACCGACTTGCTTAGTTGAAAATAGGTTGACATTGTATTTAAACCTGCATCATGCCGGCCTTACATTAAATGACTCTGAAAGCGATATCAGTGTCGTAGACAAATGTTTTTTAATGTTGCAGTAAAATCAGACAGTTTCAGTTACTTCAGTTACATGCTCCCTTGATCTCGATCATTCTCAATCAGTGTAAGTGGTCATATATAACTCAGTCTGAGCTGTCTTAAGCCAGTCTTTTCTCATCTTGACGTTCTCACACAATCAAACATGTTAAATACGATCGTAAGTTATTTGTCTTGGCTCATGCACATGGTGAAGTTCAATGACGTGAACATTGTCAATAACCAATGAGTGCACTCTCTCTAGCACCAATCAAGAAGCAGCAAACCAGGCAAACAATAAACATGGAGGCACAACAATGTCTCAGTTCTCTTGGACTGTGGAAAAGCAAGAGAAACTGGTGGAAATGCGGAGTGAACAAGAGTCCCTGTTTAACTAAGCCTGTGTCTGATCCCCCAACCAGCGCTTATTTTAATGAGAAATCTTAATTTTGAAACGGTTCACCTTTCATTCTCCCCTTCCCCTCTCATTAAAATAGTGCAGAACTGACAAGAATATTGTTGAGATATGACGTCCTTTGTCTTGTGTGTCTGGAGTTATGTGTTTTTGCAGATATGTTGGGAGCTGTTAGTCATATTGCTTAAAAAGTTTGGTGTAATATCTTTCACTAAGAGCAGGATGGGAAATAATATCAAAGGACATCTAGTTTTAGTCTTGCAAATAGTGACTCTGCAGGATCCCCAATCTCCGCAAAATCTTATAGTGTCTCAAAAAATTTTCATTGTCTTTAGATGTGAGAAGGTGCCAGACTCTGTTTTTTTCAAAGTCTTCAAGTGTATGGTAGGCTATAGTTGTATTTTTGGGCAGCACAGGTTGCTTATGTGGTAAAGTTTTTAGCAAACAGTTCCTTATCTACACATCCAGTGGACATATAGCTACATTACCATTTATGACTCATGTTTGTTAACCTGATGAATGTAAGCCTAATATTCAGTATACTATTACTTCTTTTTTGATCCCCACTAACTCCTAAGAAAAATATCTGACTCTTAAAGCTGCTGAACGCTCCACCACGTTCACCAGCTAGTCACTGTTTGCTGTTTGCTGCTGAGCAGGTACATTAGTGGGGTTTCTAGACCTTTTTTTTTTTCTTTTTTTTTTACTGAAAACAACTGCTTGTTGCAACTGGAAACAACACTGATGATACAAGCATGTTAATAAATACATATATATATATATATATATATATATATATATATATATATTAGAGCAGCTTTAAATATATCAAATAAAGAAAGAAAGCTGATTTTAAGTGTTTTATTAAGTGTGTAACATAGGAGTTCAGAAACGACACCGTCCCTGCAGGTTGAAACACAACAAACATCACAGAGTGTGTTTACATAATTGTATGTTCTGTATCGCACATGATTACATCATTTCCTGGTTCCAAAAACCTGGATATGCTAGGATGCAAGGATTACTCTGATAGAACCTGGATACTGTTAAAATCACGTTTACAGGAACATAGATAATTAGGTTTATCATGTTCCATGTAAACATCATATCTCCAGTAAGATCAAAACCAGCATATGGCTCAAAACCAGGACACCAGTGTGCATGGTAATGCACAGATGGAATTTAGATCTGTAACACGGGTCCTCAGGTTGGATTAACCTGTCAATAGATCAAGCAGGGATGATGTGTGCTGAGTCCCAGGTGGGCTCAATCACAGATTCATATTCATACACTTGTGTTAACAGAAACATGGAGAGGAAATGGCTTCACAGAGGGCACAGGAGGCTTAGTGGTGAGACTCTGTTCAGCTGGAGGATAGGTTTTTTAACCCCTATCAGCAAGTATCTGCTGTGCTGAATATCCATGAGCATGATCCTGAATCCTAATCAACGTGATCGGTGTAACACATTCTGCATTTACCTCAGCTGGTCATTTACAAAGACAAATCTGCAATTTATCATACCTTCAATTTAATATAGGTGTTTAGACTAAACCATAACACCGACCTCTGTGGGAAATGTCTTCCCAGATATATTTTTGAATAGAGATGAGGTGTGCCTTTGTAGTTAGCAAATACCTGCCTATTTTTAGTTATTTTAACTGTGCATAGCCAGATTGTGAAATAGTCCAGCTCGGAAAATATGAGCAGACCGCCCTCTGCTGTTGTAATTTATGTACTGCACAAGTTGGGACGTTATGGGTGGGGTGTGTCAAGTATATTATCTTGGGTTATGAATAGTGCACAGAAAGGCTTGAATGGTTTTATGCACGTTTGTGTATTTCTTTAAATCTTCAAACAGCTATTAATGTTAATTGATCTACATGGAAGCCAGGCTAATGGTATAGTACATTTTACCTTCTTTTGTGATGTAGAGTCAAACTGACATTTCTATGTAACAGGTAAAAGCAAACACATTTTTTTAAACTTTATTCTTAACAATTCAGTTGTACAGTATCTCGTAAGAAAATAGAAACTTGCATTCTTCCAAATAATGTTAACAGATTCAAAACAAATTCAAAATAGCAAAGCTATATTTACAATAAATATAGATACATATTTAAATAAAATGAAGAATAAAACAATAAATACATGTGCATACGGACAATGAATATATTCAAGGCAATATGTTTTGAGTCCCCTTTCGCAATTCACACAGTAAACCCATATGGTAGCAGAGCCGAGCCAATAAATAAATAATACAAGAAAATCCTTTCAACTTGGTCAAAACACCATAAATTGTGACAGTTTGAAATATTTGTATAAATATATTTGTATGGATAAAAAAAAATACTTCTTTAGTTAATTTATAAACAACATTAATGAGAATTTCTATTTTTTTAATATATTATTATATGTGAAATGTTACCATTATTATGAAGATACTGATCAAACACATTTAAAAAAAAAAGTGTGTGACTAAATACAGTGGTTATGTTTCCTGTGTAAGGTTACGTGTGAAGGTCGTCAGTGGCAAACCACTATTACAGAGAGTGACAACAAACCACTAGCCAATTTCTTATCTCTGTCCAAGAAGTTGACTTTGCGCTAGGCAGCCTGGGAAATTGATTTCTTGCGCGTTTTGGAGCGTTTCACAGTCGGACACATGCAAACTACATTTCCCGTGGCTCTCTGCGCGGTCGGGGTTACATGCTGCTCTCCACGCAGTCCGTGCTGCAGCAGCGATAAATGTGGTCCTTGAACGACTCATAGCCAGGGCACATTCGTATGGCCCTTAGGATAAAGGGGTTTTGGCGTGACCTCAACACGTAAATTCCAACGTAAGTGTAGTCCGCTTTATATCCTCTGCGTTAGCATGTTATACTTACGTAGTGACAACTTATTTCCCTGCCTGTGAGGGGTAGCAGTGCAGCTAGCTAACAGCTAACTAGCTAACGTTAACGTCAGGCGTCAGAAGCCAAAGTTGGCAGCAGTTCAGAGTGTGGCCTTAACGAGCCCGCCTGTTTGTCAGTGTCTAAATGAGATGCCTGCTTTAATACGATAAAGCCTGTTTACTTCGCTTCGAGAGTGACCTGGCAACATAGGAACTTAAAGCGGTCTCCTCTTGTCCTCCAGACAAAACTGGCCAATGTCAACTAGCCTAAAATAGACGCTTGTGTAAAGCTGAAATGAATTTAGCTCCGTGCTTCCGGTTTGAACCTCTTAGGCCAGGACAAATCCCCATTGTCTTTTCTACCAGTGTTTTTTGAATACTTTTATTGTGAAGATAAATGTGAGGACTTCCTGTCTTAATGTGGTGAACTCACAGCTCTTGCAGTAGTTTGGCTAGCTGCTAGTTGGTGTATTAGAAGTTTTGTAACGTAACAGTAAACCGTTTACCTGTTGTTCAGTATCAGCGTGTATACTCTAACGTTACCTTTTTAAAAGGTAGTTTGAGTTAACGTTAAGTATTTTTTGGGTTTTTTTTTTTTGGTTTTTGGTTTTTTTGAGACTTACGCATTTGGACTTTGTGCATTAAACTCTCGTTTGCTTTGCTTCAGGTGCTGCCTTTATGGTTGCGCAATCCTAACAGGTATGTTCCAAATCTGTCATAACCTGTGTAATCAGTGAATGAAAGGAGATAAGTTTATTACCAACACAGGGAGGAATTCAGGTCATGGTTGGTTTGCTCCATGAGTTGTTGAAGCTTACACTTGGCTTGTTTATTTAGTAACGTCACTATGTATAATAATAATAAGCGAACTCTACTATATAGTAGTAACACATCTATGTAGCAAGTGTTTTTCTAAATAGATAACCACAACAACATGGACAACATGTTCTAAAACCAAGAACAACAGCATAGGAACAAAAGTCAAATAATAAAACACAACTATTAATAACTTTAGATGAATGAACCTTGTGATGATTTTTCAGCAGATCTGTGAACATTGATTTGGGGAGGAGTTTCTCTGATATTTTTAGAAACTTTTTAATAGGAACAACTCTGTATAGTGTTTTTCTGACACGGCCATTGTTTTATCAGCTCTTTGGTTGATTTAACCACATTCTGCGATCATGCAAGATGAGGCTGTTAAGCAGGGAGAGAAGGCTCTGTGAGTATAACGTGTTCAGGGCTTCACCAAGCCATTATATCTTTACAGTGATAATAGTCTGACCTTTAAAGTAACAACTTCATTTAGTTTTCTTTGGCGAAATAAATCAAATATGCCTACTGTATATTTTAGAAAAAGTTTTATTATACCCCTTGAAATCAAGAAGGCCCTGTGACCCCCTGTGAAACTTTGGCAACCCCACCCCCCATCCCCAGGTTGGCAACCAGTGATTCAGAGAAACAGAACAGACTGATGATATTCCTTATGTGTTTTAAAGGCTGATTAAGAGTATTTGAGATACATTTTGTAGCAAAAAGCAAAGTGGATCAACTGCAATTTATCCAGGTTATGTATGAAAGATCACAAGGAGAGAATGAAAAACAGGTAAAAAAAAAAAAAAAAATCAAAGAGGGATAATAGAGCCAAAAATAATAAGTCAATGAATCGATTTGTGTACTGACAAAAGTAATTTGCAATTATTTAAATAATATTTCAGGCAAAAATATATGGGTTCTACTAGCTTCTCAAATGTTATTATTTTCCAGGGGGTTTTTGGTTTGGTTTGTTTTTTTTTGGTCTTTTGGTCTTTCATAATAAAAACCTACATATTTCAAGGTTTTGGAGGCTTTATGGGCCAGCAAACAGACCAAAGATGTTACCTTGACCTCACAGAAGTTGTAATAGACATTTTATCTTCTCACATCTGACTTTACAGACTAAATGAGTAGTCAGTTAATTAATGAAATGGGGTCAATTATTTGACAATGACAGAGATGTTAGTTGCCACACTAAACAAGAATGTAATCATTACAATATATTGCCGATGTTATACTTCGCTTTTTTTTTGTGTTATCCCACAGTCTGTGGTTAAACGTCACAGCAGTAAAGAGGCGGAGGGGAGGAGGATGATAATGCAGCGCATCTTGACTCATGGCACACTGCGGCGGGTGGCAGCAGCACGTCAGTTACTGGTGGGTGTCTCGATCTCTGAGCCACCGGTAGCATTTTGTTGCTGTACCCTCCGCCTGTCACCGCCAGCACCCACAGGCCGGCTCTGGCTTTCAACCTCAGCGTCCAGCAAGGCAGCACATCAGCCAAAACACCAGCCGCCACAAGATGAGCCACAGTCCAGCTCCACACCTCAAACACAGGAGGTCAAGAAAGGGGAAGCTAGGCCTGATATTGGAGAGGTGGACCCCCTGCAGGACAAGTCCATCGGTCTGGTCCAGAGGTTTAAGAGGACGTTCAAACAATATGGGAAGGTTTTGATCCCTGTACATCTCGTGACGTCCTCTTTGTGGTTTGGAACCTTCTATTACGCTGCTATGAAGTGAGTCTTATAGTTTTCTGAAATCATGGCTTTGCATTATAGATCAGATGACATTTGTTCCTAAAATGCTATGTCTTTTTGAAGAATGACCAACTGTATTTAACCTTCAATACAATCCTAGCTTTGGTATACAAGTCACTAACACATCAGTGCTGGTGTTAATATTGGTATTTCTTACCAAATCTATAACAATTGGCATTTCATGGATTGAGAATGGTTCGACACAGCTTCTACTGTTTTAAATCAGCCCTGAACCATGTAAGACATAGGCCCCCTTTACACCTGGCATCAAGATGCGTTTTTTGCAATCAGATAGTGCTTGACCACATACATTTATACCTGGTAGTAATATGCATCTCTGGTGTCCACATCCAGACCCGTTTGCTATTCGATCACACTCCGTCCTGCTGACATCACATCCTCCACTTTGTTTTCTGCAAGCATTTCCAGCAGCAGATTACAATAACACAACAAGATGTTAGTCGCCCGTAAAGTCGCATTATTGTATAGACACTTTTGTCTGGCCAAATGGAGCGTACAATTCGTCTCACTGTGACTCCATCTTGGCTATCATCCATGTTTTCTTTTTCTTGGCCGTCACTACCTGGTGAGGGTTGTTGTTGTTGTTGTTATCTTCTTCTTCCTACTTCCTGTGTCCAGCTGGTGCACTTTGCTCACGTATTTTTGCCGATGGAGTTGTTGCATGTGGATTGGATATGCATTTGCATTCACTCTTGTGTTTGATGTGGTCACAATGCGTCCCTGACCACCGTCAGAAGTGGTTTGGCATATCAGATAACAATTCGTCCTCAGTGCGTTTCGAGTGTATTTACACCTGTACTTTCATGTGGTCAAGAGCAATCCGATTGCAATCCCATCACAAAAAACGCATGTTAATGCAAGGTGTAAAGGGGGTAATACACTCAACCAGTTGGGACTTATCTACATCGTGTCGTTTATAAAATAATATGTAAGTTTAAGTGTAACTCCACCCAGTCGGTGGCAGCTAACTACAAGCTTTCCTCTCTGTTTGTCTTCCCCTCAGAGGTGTGAATGTAGTGCCCTTCCTGGAGATGATTGGTCTACCAGAGTCACTAGTTGGCCTTTTGAGAGATTCCTCGAGTGGCTACGCCCTGACTGCATACGCCATGTACAAGGTAATTCTATCCAGGGTCCTCTGTGTTCTTTTATGCCTCTAAGCCTGTGACAGCTGTGGCCGGAGGCATTATTTTTTCGGGTTGTCTGTCCATCTTATCCTTGTGAACGTGATGTCTCAAGAACACCTTAAGGGAATTTCTTCAAATTTGGCCCAGTCACCCACTTGGACTTAAGGATGAAGTGATAAGATTTTGGTGGCCAAAGGTCAGTGTGAGCTTGCGTCTGTCTCATTCACGTGAATGCAATATTCTCGGAAGGCCTTGAGGAAGATTTTCCCAATCTGGCACAAACGTCCACTTGGACTGTGAAGCATCCATGTTTTCACAGACATGGATGGAAACTGTAAGTGCAACTTTACTGGTTTGCGAGGCAGTAATTCTATGTCTTTCCTTTTCTTACAGATTGCAACCCCTGCTAGATATACGGTGACTCTGGGTGGCACGTCACTATCTGTTCAGTACCTCCGCAAGCACGGCTACTTATCCACACCACCGCCGGTTACAGAATACATCCAGGACAAAATGGAGGAGACAAAGGAGAAACTGACAGAAAAGATGGAGGAGACGAAAGAGAGATTTTCAGAGAAAATGGAGGAAACAAAAGAACGTATCTCTGGGAAAATGGAGGAGACTAAGGACAAGCTTTCTGAGAAACTGCAGGAAACCAAAGAAAGAGTCTCAGAGGGAAAAGCATTTTTTAGAAAGAAAAATGAATAACCAATCCTGTTTACAGATGCTGTCTCTGAATCTATGATCCTATTTTGATCTCAACAAGTAATCAGTGAGTTTGGGGCAAGTAATAGACGGCACTTATGAGACTGTTCAGACAGGAGAGAGAGACTTTGTACTATCCTTGTCCTAAAATTTCACCTTGCACATCTCAGTTATCAGCTGTTGTCTATTTAAGTGTCAAATTCAGTTCCTAATTGTCCAAACTCTGCCACGATGCACTGTAAGTGTAGACTAGACAGCAGCTTAGCAGACTCCTGGCAATGCTACATTCTGGCTCAGTCATCTCAGACTGGATTTACAAAGGCTCAAGTGATCTTGACTGTAAAAAAAAGAAGAAACTGTCTTCTTATTTCTCTTCACATTAATACACAAAAATAAGTAAGGTTTTGAAAGGGTTAAAAACAATCTGTCAGATGGACACACAACATCTATTACAGACTGTATGGGAGAGAGCAGAGCTGATCCCTCTGGTCGTTTAAATAAAACTTGAAGCTCATGGTTACCTGTGTGTACTAGTCCATTAAAGCCTTTCTGGATGGCTGGGTATCACCTTGTGTCTTTTCTAATGTAAGGAGAAAGAAATTAAGTTTTCTAATGTATTTTTATCCCATAGCCTGAGTTAATATATTACATTACTTTGGTCACTGTACCACTTCTTGTGTTGACTGAAAGTTGTGTGTGAAAACAAATCATTGTTTGAAAGCTGCTCTTGGAGCACAAAAAGCCACAGTACGTGTCAGGTAACGGGATGAGATCAGTCATACGTGTAAATGTGTACAGCAGCAGTAAGCACACTGTGGAATACATGGGACTTAAGTGTTGACAGTGTGCCAGATGAAATGTCTTGGATGTTTGTGTATTACATACACAAGTGTTCTGTCAGTAATTCAAACAGATGTCTGATTAAAATTGCAACTGAATAAAGTGAAATGCTAATAATCAAAGTTTGTAGGATACATTTATAGGCTGTGTGAGTCAAACTTGAAGTCAGACTGTAACTTTTGAAAGAACATGAACAGAATGCTCCACTTCAACAAAAGAAAATTCTTCACCAATAATGTTAAATTGTATACACAGATACCCCTTTGTGCAAACCGTGACCACATCAATGGGCTTGTCATATTCTGAAGGTTGTAAAGAGAAGAGTCTTGCATGTAGTGGTGTTCTTATCACTCGTTGGTCCATTTTTTGCTTTGACAGAACAGAAGCTTGCAGGTAATCAGTGGGATCTGCCATCTTGTTACTATTGTTTCCTTCTGTTGGGCATTGTGTGACGCCCTCCACTGATGATACGTCCTTGATTAAAATGGTTCCACTCAGAACTGGCGAAATGGGCTGTTTTGCTACATTATACAGAGCACCAAGACTCTTAAATGGAACTGGTTCAAGTACCAGGACTAATTTGATGGAAAAGGAGTATCAGAGGTTTTTCTGTTACTGCTGGACTTAGTCTGATATAGAGAAGATAAAGAAGACATCACACTGTGTTCTGTTTTTTGGATAGTATTGTGCAGTTAGCCTACCTGTGCCTGCTACAGTGGTCAAGCAACAGTATTCGGACAAACTAATTACGATAAACAGTATAGATTCATATGACCGATACATACATGGACACTGGAAACTCTAGTATTTGGACTAGGGGCATACACTTAGGTAACAGAGCCAACAAGGTACATACCTCACCAGATGCCCCACCCGTCCCACACGGCAGTATCTCCCTTCATATTCTCTCTTACCAGAAGCATATGGTGGCAAATATTAGCTAATTTTATTGCATTTAATGTAGCTATTGTTATTTCAACATTAACTCAGTCAGTTCACTGAGTTTTTGTGCTACTGAATTAAATTAAATAAAGGTTTTGACAGTTACAGTTACACACCAATCAGTTGACTGCCAGTCAATTGATGATGTTAAGCAAGTTATATTGGCATATAGACACACTTAGAAGCAATCGCTCTGTGCATCACCAGTAACTAACTGAAAAATGATGAAGACTACATCTTCTTTTTGGGGTTTTAACAGCTGTTTGCAACTAGCGCATTAGAGGCATTACCACCATGTGAGTAAGACTTCCAGGTTTCACATTTCTGTGTTTCACATCTCTGCAGTTCCTTCAGCTGTACAAGCATCAATATTTTAGCACCTTAAAGCGCAAGGTTTTGGTTTTACAACTCGCTGATGTACGATTTTGGTTCACTTTGCTCATGGTAATGAACTCACAGAGGAACCGGACTCTGAAGTTTCTCTGAGCTCTGCAAAGCTTTTGAGCATCTTTCCGCTTATTGTTTTGGTTTAACGTCCCATAGATTCACTTTTACTTCACATTCACCACTGTCATAAGTGTTATTCCCAGCAGCAGCCAGCAGGCTTTTTCAGCAACATTTTTGATAAATCTATTTATCCAGCAGCACACAACGCACAAAGTCTGCAATTAGCCAGTGATCATAATGGAGCATTTAGCAGCTAAAGAGACATGTTTTTCCCAGGAGTTGGTGGAGAACAGAGCTAAGAGGAGAGTGAATATTAGACTTACATTCAATAGGTGGCAAGAAAACACATCTTTAAATGAATGTTTATGTTTCCTCATGTCTGCTGGATGTGTAGAGGCAACTGTTTCTAACATGTTGGCCCTATGAACTTTACAAAGCCATAATACAGTATGTAAAATGTGTGTTTATTTTTAGTTTGTTGGGTTGTTCTGCCCCAAGTGGCAAAAAAACCTAACTGCAGCTTGAAAGTATAAAAAGTTAAAGTGCTCATACATTAATATAGTCCCTGTAAATAGTGATGAAATAACTAATATAATTGGATTTTTTTTCTTATGCATAAATTTCACATTTTTGCCTTGACCACTTAGGTTCTCCTACACACTTGGCAAATGGGAGAAATTTCAGTTCTGCAAACTCATGCTTGATAGCACTGAATCCTACACACTGGATCTGTAATCTTAGAATAACACTTATTTGTTGCAGCTCATCAAGGTGGAGCTAATTATAACTATTTCATATGTTACAGGGTAGTTTAAGTTATAACAATGCGTTATGCTGTAAATGTTGTGCTAAAAATCATATTTTGCAAACAATAGCTGTGAAATGAATTTAGTCATGGAGGGACTACATGATGGGCCCCTGGGCATAGATCCCTCAAAGGCCCTCCCACCAAGTGACTCAGTCAGGTGACCTCACATCTGTGGGGTTTAATGATGTCTTACGGCAGAGTCAGACAGCCAAGCATGGTGTCAGTAGCCTAAACTGAATGTAGTACACTGGAAGCATAAAAGATACACAATTACAGTACAAGTAAGCTGCATACTGTAAAACTTCAATTCATAACCCAGGCTATTATTTGCTTAAGTCACTGAAATCAACAGGCCTGTATTTGGGACAGGTGTCTATATGGGACAGGCCTTTAATTGCTTTCACACAAAACTGTTGGTCAGCAAAGATTTGGGAAATACAAGCAAATTGTTTATTTAAACCAGTATGAATATTACTTGATTAAAAATTAGGCTTCAGATAATATATCAATTATGAATTGTTCATTTGATCTACATCAGAGAGAGAAACTGACAGCACCTGGCATACTGAAAAAACTCCACGTTATTATGTTAAAACAATTCTCACAACTTGGATTAATTTTTAGGAAAAACCCTTTTGATTGTTTTGATCTGAGGATCCATACAGACTTAAGGAATAGGAATAATTTACAGGGTAATCGAGAAATGGACACATAATTCGAGGCATTCATCAACCCGGTTTAAACATCTAAGAACTTCCATTAAAAAAATGAACTGCTTGGCAACCAGACCAGGCGTCTAACTGACACAGGCGCTTATGTGTCAAAATGTGCAGTCACACTGGGCAAGTAAAAGGGACTGGGCGTTTAATTGAAGTTATACAGTACTGTAAGCAGATGTGGGACTAAGTCATTGTTCTACAAATTACAACAAAGTCTCAAGTCTTTGCACTCAAGTCCCGAGTCAAGATAGGCAACTCCTAAGTCAAGTCCCTTTGAGTTTCAAGTCCTAAACAAGTCATAATATGCTCTTCACCAAATGTAGTGCCATTTAACAACTGAGTAATAATATTTCAATCAGAAGAGACTCTTTTTTATAGTAATAAAATATATTTTTTAACATGTGCTCATAAGAATGAAAAATGTGGAAAGTCTTTGGCATTAGACCCCATTTAAATGGTATGGTATAAGGAGAGTGATGATGCATAGTCAAATAGGGAACCCCTCAGGGGTCTAGATACTGTTGGTGGTAGAGGTGGTGAAGATGAGTTGGGAAGGGGATGTGGAGAAGATGGATTGATTCAAGCAAAGAGGATCTGGGGAATGAAGTGTCGACTAGCTGGGAGTGAATACCATTAATGTTAGTTGATTCTGTACTTTTATATCACCATGCAATTTATTGGTCAGTCTTGTCAAACACTTTACATTCAGTTGGAGTTTAAAAAACACACCTGCTCTTTATGCTTTCAGTCACAGTGCTGGTTATTTGTTCCACTGAGATAAAAGCACACGTACAGACTGGGTGGCACAAGAGGCAGTAAAGTGTTGTGGTGACTCAGTAGGTCAAAGAATGCACCACTTACTGAAGAGTCAGTGTGGCACTTAGTTTTCTCAGCTGTCGGTGTCCAGAAATGCTAAACAGATCTAAACATCATGCTGCCACACCCTGGACATGCTCCAGCCTGCCTACTTCATTATGAATCTTATCTATATGTAAATCTGATCATATTGCTCAGTGCTGATGGGAAGTGTGTGAGTTACAATGACCTCTGCTGTCCAAACTAATGAACAACTGTTTATGCAGTCCACGACCCCTCACACAAACACCTGTCTGTTCTCCCACAGGGAGTAAGACACAGAGGACAGAGCGGCGCTGCGATTCCTGAAATCATTTTAGTGTAAAGACAATCTGTGATCCTCAGGTGTGAGTCAGTGGCTAAACATGACTCAAGTGTCAAGATGTCTCCGGGAAGCCTGAGGTGAAGCACAGGTCAGGAGAAAAAACTGTCCGAACTGTCTAAAGTCTGTGATTTTCTCTACTTTACATTCTTTCTTACAAAAGGTCAGTGGAGTCATCTGTGATGTAGCTGACAGACTGTGTGTACATTAGAAAGTTGCTGAGGTCACATTTGTTGGAATACTTTGGCCATAGAGCTTTATTTAGTCTTTGAGAGGGACAAGTTAAATGTTACAAATCTTAAATTTTATTTTAAATCCTCCATTATTTAAATGACAACATCAAACAGATTAAAAACAAAAAATATATTTTCTCACTCTAGAGGATCCATGATACGATATCATCACAATACTTAGGTCACGATATAATATTATTGCAATCTTGTGAAATGCTGAGTATTGCAATTTATTAACTTTTTTCCAACTGCAAATTATTTCCCGAAAGGAAAACTTTGTCAATATCAGTTTTACCTCATAAGATAAAGTTTTGGTTTGTTCATCTGACTTCAATCACTTTTATTGCAACAAAATGTGACACAAAGCAGACAGACTGACCAACACCACCATAAAACCTGTCAGAAATGCTGCATACACCTGACAACCTGAACTGTTGGCAGATTTAACGCCCTCTGCTAGGCCAGATTAAGCGCATGAGCGAAACACTTCACATGCATGTATCCTGCTAACAACACCCATGTTAGAAGTGTTGTCTTTAACAACAACAAGGTTTTTATCCATAATCCTCCAACCTTGTGCTGCATTTTGCAGGAGGTCTGCAATGTTTGCTGCAGTGTGACTTACATGTACTGCTCTAGTTTGGAGAATGTGAGTGGATTTAATGTTAGCTTAGCCATCAGTGGTTAACACTATCTCTGGATGGTGGAGTGGGAGTTCGTAGTATTAGTAGTATTTTATGCAAATCACATGTGTCATATCCAAGTCCTTTTGTGTTAAAAAAAATTCAAAATAAGTCCAGACATTTAATCAAAACGCAGATGGAACATTTCTGATTTCGTTCTCTGTGCCTTCATCTTTGTTTTGATGAACTTCCTGCCAAATGCTGCTGACTGAGACCTCTGCTGACCTCACCAGGAAAAAAAAACATCAGCACCATCTAGTGGACTGAAAATGCAATTGATTTTTTTATTCTAGTACCAAAAGTTGTATTAAAATGTGAATTTGCAAAAATTAATAATGTACGTAATAAAATATCGATACTTGGCATCTGTGTATCAATAAAATATCGCCCTGCAAAATATCACAATATTATGCTGCATCGATTTTTTCCCCCAACCCTGTTCACTTATAGGCATAAGTTTCAGACACTGATATCTCAAAACCAAGCCAGATAACATGAAATGATCATCAAATGATCTGAATTTCCACAAAGAGGTAAGTCAGATATGATGTTGTTTTACATTTTGGGTGAACTGACCCTTTAGGTTTAAAGGGTTACTGTAGCAATATGCACTTCCAGAAAGCTGTTAGACAGATCTGTGCAAACTGATCCATCACAGGCTGCAGTACATTTGGCTCGGCCCACATCCCACTTGTAATGTAGTTTCAAGGTCGGGAGAGAGGCTGGGACCCAGATAAATAAAATGCAGATAGTAAAGATATATATAAGGTTCCAGTTATTACATTGAAACGTTAGCCAGTAATCAGACAGTAGCAGGCAAAGGAAACTCTAATTTCTTCTTTTCACTGCTTGTAAGTGTTAATAAAAAAGGAGTACAGAACCTTGTAAGATAAGATATTTAAGTTCACTGGTCTGTACAGTTTATGATGCTGCTGGTAAATGTAGTAATATATGTCAGAGCTGTCAGTTCAGGTCGCCACTATTGACATGTCCTGTTTTGTGTGCCAGACTGAACTGAGGTGGAAACCACGGCCAGCATCTTCTAGACCTCCCCAGCCTGGTGAACAGTCATGTCCCAGCCTTTCACATCACAGACTTTCTGTTGTAAATGCACATTGAGAAATAACCCTGATGACATCACCAAAGTTTTTTTCTCACTGTTTTACACATTGATCACAGTGTTTGGGAGCCCTATTTTTTCAGGGGATGTGAGAGTATTGTACACATTACATGGATGCTCCTGCCTACAAGGGAAAATATACTATCAACACAACTCACACTGAGAATATTTAGCCTGGAACAACAAAGACCTGATGAACAATACAAATGTGCACAGTGGACAGGCAATGGTTTGTGTTACTTTCTAATTTTAATTTTGATGTTACTGGGCAAAAATCCCAATAAACTTAAAGCATATTGTAATTTCTTCCTATTGGCTGTTCTACAAATGCAGATGCGCGTGCATGTCCAGTGAAAGCCTTATTCAGTGGTTGAGAATCCTGCAGAGAAAGATGCTTTTCCAGCATTGGTAAAGGCTGCCTACACTGCAAAGCCATTTAAATAGAGGAGCTTATCAAAGAGTCTAAAAGAGTCTGACAACAAACAAAATAAAACCACAATATGGGCAAAGTGTTTCCGAGATGTTGAGAAAATGTTGCTGATAGTTTAGCCTGCTGCTTAACCGGTGCCAAAGGCTTACAGCTTTACAGCATGTCCTCCGCCTCACTAGCAGCCACTACAGACAACAATACCCACCCTGTGGAAAACTTCCACCATAATACCAATACCCAAAATACCCCGACCTACAGAATTCAACCACTACCGCCCTGTTGCCTTAACATCCATAATAATGAAGTGCCTAGAGAAACTCCTGCTGAACATCATCCTGCCGATTGTCATTCCACATCTGGACCCCTTTCAGTTTGCCTATAAGCCAAAAGGGGCACAGAGGATGCTGTAGACTGCCTGCTGCACCTCCTCCTTCAGCACCTGGACTCACCAGGTAACTTTGTGAGAATTCTCTTTGTGGACAGTCAGTTCCGCCTTCAATACGATCCAGAAACACCCGTTGATCCGGAAACTGCTCCATCTCAACATTCCCCTCCGTCTGATCCATCTCATCCACAACTTCCTCACTGACAGACTGCAAGCAGTGAGGGTGGGCTCAGCCACGTCCCCTGTACACACGATCAGCACTGGAGCTCCACAGGGATGTATGCTGAGCTCTTTCCTGTATACACACCACACAGCCATTATTGCACTTCTCTCTGACAGTCTCTCTGCTCTGGATTATCACAACACAGTCACACACTTCACTCAGTGGTGTATGGACAACCATCTTCACATCAACGTCAGTAAAACCAAAGAAATAATGATCATCCCCCTCTCACCTCAGCATCCCATCATCATTGAAAATCAAACAAATGAAACAGTGGACAGTTTTAAATACCTGGGCGTAACTCTGGACAATAAACTCAATTTCGATCAGCACTCCAGAGACATACAAAAAAGGAGCCAACAAAGACTGTCAGCTATCTGAAAACTCAAAGGACTCTATGTCGCCCCCATCTACTGCTACTTCTGTACCAAAGCATCATTCAACCAATCCTTCTGTACTGTTCCACGTTTCTTCACCATGCTTTCTGTCACCAATCAGGCCAAACTGGAAGCGGTGTGTGTGATGCGTGTCAAAGTCATTGGTCTTCCCACACCCAACCTCACAGAGTTAAATAACAGGTCCATTACACGCTTTGCAAAATCAATAGAACGGGACACCACACACCCACTCAACCAATACCTCATCCCATTACCCTCAGGGTGCAGGTACCGAACACTTAAATTTAGGAAAGCTCGACTCTGGAAGAGCCTGATCCCAGCAGCCATAGCTGCGCTGAGCAAGAGATCCTGTTGACTCAAATTGTCCACCTCTGTGAATGAATATGTGATGTTTTGTGATATGTCTGTGCCTGTGATATTTGTGATCAATATCTGTAAATGTACAGTTAGTGGAAATGAATTTCCCTCTGGGACGAATGAAGTAAGTCTAAGTCCAAGACCACCACAGTGGGAGGAGAACTGGCAGCAGCTCCGGAGAGAGACCCCCAGTCAGCAGCCACAACAAACCAAGTCCAGCCAATGTACACTGTCTGGTCTGTGGACAGATCCGACTCTCAGCTGGATCTGTTGTTGCCATTACACCATTACACAGGTTAGACCCCGCTCTGCCACTGTCCACCAGCGTGCTGTGATACCCAGTGCCGGAGGGTTAGCCCTGGCCCAATTGGAGCAGCTACAACCACCAGCCTAAGGTTTGTCTCCAAGATGCTGCCCCCCTCTCCTCCGGTTGAAACGGTCCACAGCTGCGGGAAGCAAGGCGGAGGGACAGTGGGATGGCTGGCAGCTAATTCTTGTCTTATTCGTGGTCTGATAGACAGAGAGCGCAGGGCGATGAGGAGCTGAGCGATTGTCCTACTTGTGACTCGACAATAAAGACAGCTTCAGGAGGAGGGTGTATTTTCAAATTCGGCTGTTTTTTTCCTCCTTTCACAGATTTCTGCCTACCCCAGCTTCAAACAGACCAGACCTATCACAATAATATACATGCCCACAGCCTAAAATGTTGCTCTGACGGGAACAGCTACTCTAAATACCACATCTCATGCTCACTTCAGAGTAAAACATTCTGGAGATAATGTTGCATTCAAATACACTTTCATACGGTGTTTATTAGATACAAATGATGGGAAATGGTAATGCATGAATAACAAGTGACAATTACTTTACTATTAGCCTTTTATTTAGTTCAGGAACCTAAATATACAGGAAAATAGACATTTTTTGAAAAAAAACAGTAGCGGCAACAATTACACTATGGTATCTTAGAGCTTCCCCTAAATTTCTCAGATGAGGCAGTTAACAGAGTTGGTGAAGTACGTAATAGTCTCTGTGATATAGTGCTTTATATACAATCCCTTCTTTATCAGGTGAAATACTAAGAGCAGCGTTTAAATCTGTAAGGTCTGATTTTAAAGTAAGCTTTATTGCCTTTATGTTTGTATTTCCCTCAAACCAGTGTCCAAACAGGAGTTACCATTTAGGGTCTGCTTCCTGTTAAAATCTGGAAGTGAAATACTAGAAAGCAGTTTCCTCCTCCTCCTCTGTTTTCTGTCTGATGCTAACAGTCTGGGAGAGGTTCAGACTCTGAAGCTGCGTCATGTCTCATCTCTGAGCAGACTGCAGCTGATGTATGCATGATTTCCTCTGCATTGCATTCACCAGTCTGCCAGCTCTCAAGATGTGTGTGCGTGTGTGTGTGTGTGTGTGTGTGTGTAGTCTGAAGAAAGTGAGTCAAGAGGAACAGTTTCAGGATGGTTTTGCTCCTTGCAGCATTTTGCAGCAGGAGGTTCACAGAGAGGACAGAAGGCGGGGGCCCGGGGCACACCCTTCCTCTGCACTTGTGAGTGAGGCTAAGTGCTTTGAACATTAGCTTTGTTTCACTCCTGTGAATGTTATGACAAGTTGCCAGATGGGGTCTGTCTATAAATAAACTGGTCTTACAGAAAGTTATGTTTAATACATTTCATTATTTTACGTGGCTGAGTGAGTCATTTGCTCCTGGCTCAGGAGGATCTTTGCCAACAACTCCTTCACAAAAAAACATCAATGGAGGAAGAGGAAGATATTTAATTTGGCCTGGGTCTGACCTGTACTGCTTTAACAGAGGGAAAGATCTGATGGGAGGTTAAAACCTCAGCTGAAGCTCCACAGAGACTATACTTCCTCCAGCACATGAAAGAAGGGAAACACCAAAGACGGTGGATAAACCAAGACAGTCCACTGTGAGTCAGTGTCCTGTATCAGTGTCACGTGGGGTTCGCGACCACCACGCCCCTTTAGGAGACTAACAGCAGGTCCTGAGTCCATTGACTTCAGTGGGAGAAATGAACGTGATTACAGATTATGGCCGATTCTTTCGCCCCATAGTCACAGAAGCAAATATTGGACCCATTTATCATAAGCCACATATCTTCAGAACATTCCAACACCAAAATGGCAAATTTCAGACGGACAAATCAGGAGAAAGTTTACTTTGTTCAAGACCCATCTCTGTCTCAACAACACACTCTCGCGAGATCTGGCAACAGATAGCTCCTCTCTCGTGCTGAAATCAGTGCAGTTTCACTCTTCACTGCAGAGCTGCTGATGTTTTCCAAAACTAAAAATAAACGGTCCGTGAAAAAAATATTTTTGCCAGCGGATGTCTTAGTTACAACATAATTAAATATTTTTTTCACGAACCGTTTATTGAGTTACTGAGTTATTACAGACACGCTAATGGCTAACAGCTAACGGTTAGCCCAGCTAATCTACGACACTGTATTTTTGCAAAGCCATCTCTTTTTGATGTTAGCTTCTCCAGCACTGTTGGCTGTGGCACAGATGTAGCTGCTAAATGAACACACAGCACAAGTGGTCACTTTCAATTTTTTTCCGTCACAGCAGTCAGTGAACTCTTTAAATTGCACTGTCTGATCTGATTAAAGGTGCACTCCACAGAGTCTTCACATAAAACTCCGTTTACTTGAGAACAGCTGTATGATGTCACAGTAGCTTGGAGTGAGGAGGAGTTTCATCAGCTCAGAGAAAATAACCTCTAAGTTCACACAGAAAGTGTTTTAGCAGCTGAAGGCAGCTTTTTATAAATGTTTTTAATAGGAAATAAGCTTTATGGAGTTTTTGCAGAACTTCTCGAGTTGAAAAGAACATCAACTCAGAGTTAAGAAGCGCCCCACGTCATCTCCATTTTTGAGAAGTGGGCCTTCTGTAGTGGTCATGACAACAAGTTTACAGTTGGTAAACAATAGAGGAGAAACTGGTGGAGCTCAGTTGCTCGGCAGAACCAATGGATTCCCTGTAATTAGTATTCATTTTTGTTTTGTTCTGTTATGTCCGAAGATAGACAGCAGGTTGTCAAACTGCCCGGAGTCATTCTAAAATATGCCTGGAAATGGCCATCATTGAGGCAAATCCGTTTCCCTGTGCCCCACAAACTGTGAAAAAATAAAGAAAATAATACAATAGATTGATTACACGGGAAGGTTAGGGTAAGGAGGAGATGGGGTGGTTGCCTGGCAATAATAAAAAGGCACAGCAAGTGTTTTTTTTACTAGTGGCATTCAATTAAAAAAAAACAAAGCCTCACATTTTGCAACCTGCGAAGTGCTTTCTGTGTGAATCGGCGTCTAATGATGTCATCACGCTCATCTCAGCTCAGCTCTCAAATTAAGGAATCTGTCTGTCCTTTGCATAGCTCAAGAATCATTCATCAGATCAATGTATCCTCATACAACAGTTTGTATGATATCTAACAAATTAGCACCCTTACCAGTTAAGTTTAAGAAAAGAATCATGATTGGGCCTCATCAGGTTATGTACTTAACGTTAAGTTACGTACGTTAGGTTTAGGAAAGTGGTGTTTAGTAGATAAGGTTTAGGAAAAGAAAGATGGTTGGGCGTCATCAGGTGATGTAACGTAAAGTTACATACATAATGTAATGTCACGTCTTGACGACACACCTTGAAATAATTCAGTTTATTTGGTTTCATTGGTGTCCTGGACCACCCTAACCTAACTCCAATCACTGACCTTCACTCTTTATACTACTCCCTGGTCACTCCCTCCCACACTGGTCACATGATCACGTGTTCATGATGATGTGGCTTATATACAAGTTCTGGTGCATGATTTTTTCTTGATATACATACAAAGAGTGCATAAGAACAGCCTGATCCGATCTACTCCACACTTGGAGGGTGTTAAAGTTGGTGCAATTTGGAAACGCGACACGTTCAGTATTAATGATCTTTAAATAAACAACCACTAAACAATGCTCTGTGCAGCACTACATCTCTCTGACAGCATTATTTACTAGTTAGATTGAGTAGATTAAGATTAGTAGATTTAGATTTAGATAAACAACAACAATCAAACCCCAGATCAACAAACAGGGCCTGCAAAAAAAAAAACACTAAAAAAGAAAAGCTCCAGCCAGATTTTCTTTCCTTTCAGCCTTTTACCTGTTTAATTACAGGAATAGAATTACCTTTAATGCCTTCTTTTGACTTGCCTCCTAATTCATAAAATATTAAATGAAGACCATTTTTCGATATTACATTTTCACAGGGTGTTATTTTATCATGTGCCTTTTCTTTCTAAAACATCTTGAGCAGATATATCAGTTTATTGAATCAGAGTACTTAATCCCAATATGATCCACTCTAACACATCTTTTGTTACTACACTGCATATATTAAAACACTTGCTGTATTTGGGGAGTCACTAGCAATAATGAACATGTGTGTGTTCACCACTGGAGAAGTATTACTCACTGTGATTTTTAACTAAACTAAACTAGGTAATTATATGGCATCATAAATCAATAAATAAAGTCAGTTTTACTGCATCATCAATGTGTCCAGGAGGTTAGATTTTTTTTTAAATATCACACAGGCCACAAAAAAAAAAAAAAAAAAAAAAAATCCTCATAACATGGTTGCCTGGTTCTCTGAAAAACTGACAAACCATCAAAAGACAATGGTGGATTAAGTGAGCATATTCTCAGTCTGTGACATAAAACATTACAATTCTACCAACTAGTGATAACACTGTCTGGGAAAACTGGTAACACTTGATTGAAATGACTTTTATCTTATCTTAAATTATATGAACTGCATGTTTCCTTCACAAAACACACCAGGGGACTGAGTATACCTGGCCCTCGTGTGAGAAGGGCCCACAAAGATACTACATAAGGGTGTCATACAGCCCACAGGCCAGTATCGGCCTGTCAAAGGATTCAATCCAGCCCACTGGATGACTTTGCAATGCTAATATTGATGCACATATGAAGGTTAAGAGGTGTCAGGTTTCAAAAGCAGGTTAAATAAAGAGTAGTTTACTTAGTGTAAAATGTTGCTTTGGAGGCTTTTTCACGCTGATCAGAACACAGTTCTCTGAAATACAATGAATAGGGCCTACTTATTTGTGGTCATATGTTAAGATATTAACATAACATCTCTAGATGGCATTGCTCTGGCCTCTAGCACTACCGTAAGAAACCTCAGAGTAATATTTGATCAAGATTTGTCTTTTAATTCTCATTTAAAACAAACCTCACG
>NC_065511.1:9086177-9088982 GCF_006386435.1 Epinephelus moara
CCTCAGTTGCTCTTCCTGAGGTTTCTACCTTTTTTTTTCCCCGTTAAAGGGTTTTTTTGGGGAGTTTTTCCTTATCCGCTGCGAGGGTCATAAGGACAGAGGGATGTCGTATGCTGTAAAGCCCTGTGAGGCAAATTGTGATTTGTGATATTGGGCTTTATAAATAAAATTGAATTGAATTGAATTGAATCAGCCATCTAAACTCCAAAAACTCCTGCTCAGATTTTTCCTTCAAATTGTTGTAAAATGGTCAGTTTGGCTGTTAAGTTTCTAAAAGATTAACCTGGGGGGTTACTGGTGAGTTACAATGGTCCCCCTAATGTTAAATAGGTGATTACGGCCCTGCATCACAGCGCAGCTGGTCAGAGTTTCATTCGCAACAAATGGCAATAATATGTTGACGCTGAAAGTTGAGTTTCACGCAGTTATCTCAGACACCCGGTAAAACTGATGCCCACCCTTCAAGATTGCTCTCTTGAAGGGTGGGCATCAGACCAGGCACCAGGATCATCTTCTTGCAGTGGTGGCAGCAAAATGCTCACACACTAACGGTCTTCATGGCTCTCTGATCTCCTCCACAGTGCCACTAGTCGTGCGTAGAAGCGCAGTGCGCCTTTATTGAAAAGTGCTGAAAGAGGAAGGGAGCGCCCAGCGGAACCCAAAACTAATCATTTTATTTCTATATGATGATTTTGCAACATTGCTATTTTCACTCAACTGTATTTATCCCATTTTTTTTTATCACGTTTTCTAACAGTGTCTATACACCACATAACCAGTGTGACATGAGTTTCAGACGATGACAGCCTCGAGCTGACAAGAAAGCGTTTAATGAACACATCTTCATAAATTCACATGATGATATCCACATCAAGAAGAACCAAAAGCTGGCTGAGTAAAGCGATTCTTATTAAGGCTGCTGATTGAGAAAAACTGTCCACGTGAACGCAGAGAAGAGAGGAAAACAAAACACACACAAAAATATAAATAAAATAAAATATAAAAATAAAAAGCAAACATAATTTATATCGCAATGCAGCCATATCATGTAGGCCGGATTAATATATTGCCACACACTAACAGATGGTATTGTTCCTGCAGTAGAGGACTGGCGGGTGTGGACGTAATGACAACTCTGAGGTCAGACGTATCATTTCACACATTTAAACATTTCAATCAGAAAGAACTTTCTATCAGAGAGAGAAGCAGCAACTCAACTTGCACACGACGATTTTTTTGAAAAACAAACCACAAACTGAGACCTTTTGCCTCTGGACCTCATCTTAAGACCTGCTGTCACTGACAAACGGACAAATTCAAGGTAGACGAGAGATTTTGACACTTTTTTAAAGACCATGTTGTTTTCTGTGTATTTTACCATTGAGACCTTACAAAAAATGTAGGCTACTGATGTAGGCAAAGTATGACCAATATTGGCCATATTTTGCCTACATCAGTATTTTAGTGTAAATGAATCAAATTGGACTGATGTTTGACTGTTACCAAGTTTGAATAAGTAAATCTAAGGCTACTTCATTTGGTTTACCAACTGTCTGTTTTATCTGTCCAACAAACAGCTTAGAATAAACATGCTAATACATATATAGCCTGGTTTATATATATATATTTTTTTTTTTTTTTTTTTAACTTCTTGGTGATATAGGCCATCAGTGCTGCAAGCAGTGACACAAGCATTGAAGCCGTATGATTTGAATATGCACATAATTCAACCATTTTCTCAATATTAAGGATGTTTTTCATTTATAAGTATTTTACACAAAACATCATTTAAATACTATGTCACCATACTATGAGAGCAACAGAGAGGTGTGTATCAAGGAGATCTTTCTAGAGAAAAAAGTGCTGATATGGTGCTGGCTTTTTCTCATTCAGCAAGAGAGCTTAAAATTGGCATGTTGTTGAACATCTGGCAAAAATGTCCCTCTGTAACAGACAGCTATGTCTACTGTATGCATGGGCAGATTATGAGACAATGGGCCCCTGGGCACAGATATGCAAAAGGCCCCACCAGCTCTCCTACACAGGGTCAAGACACACAGTGTTTGTGGTGGTTTTGCCTCTTTTTGTTGTTTGCGTCTCTCTGAGGGCATCTTGTGTGTCTCTCAGGTCATATCTTGTAATTTTAAGTCATGTTGTAGGTACTTTTCTCTTTGAGATCATTTTATGACATTTTTAGCTGTTTGTCTTTTTTGAGGCCATTTTGTGGCTCCTTGGATTCAATTTACATCATTATAGTCATTTTGTGTCTCTTAGAGGTCATTTTTGTCTTTCTGACGTAATTTTGTGTATCTCAAAAGTAATTGTGTGTATTTTAAGAGTTATTTGATGTTGTCTCTTTCAGGCAATATTTTGTCTTTCTGAGGTCATTTAGTGTCTCTCTGTGGAAATATTGTGTCTTTTTAAGTCATTTTGTGTCACGCTGAGGTACTCTTTGAGATCTTTTTTTTTTTTTTTTTTGCTTTTTTAGGTTATTTCGTCTTTTTTTTAGGTCTTTTTCTGTCACTTTTTATGTCATTTTAGTCTTTTTGTGTCTCTGAGGTAATTTTATGTTTCTCTGAGGAAATTTTATGTCTCTTTAAGGTCAATTTGTGTCTTTTTTCTTTTTTTGTGTCTGTTTGTAGTTGTCTATTTTGTAGTGTTTTTGTCTCTTTGCAGTTCCTCAGCATGTTTTTGTGGTAATTTTGAGTCTCTTCCTGGTCAGTAAGTGTTAATTTGAGTGACATTTTGCAGGTGAAGGCCAGAGGGGCCCCTGACACTCTGGGTCCCTGGGCCTGTGCCCAGTAG
>NC_065511.1:9089127-9174127 GCF_006386435.1 Epinephelus moara
CAAAATCACATTCACTTAATTTGGGAGCTACACAATTTACACCAGAAAAACAAAACAAAAACAAAAAACAAATAAATAAATCAAATAAAAGTAAATAATAGTTCTTTCTCCACAACAAAACCAAAATAGATATTTTCACATATATGTTACTTTTCTTCGTTTATCCCAAGCTTTCTCTAAATAGTCAGCAAGTGCGAATACTTTATAATCAAAAATCCATTTGAGCCTCTCAGCATCATTCAACCACATCAAGTCTAAATTCTTACACCTGTTAAATAATTTCTGACACAACTCATGATACGGAGGACAATAAAAAACAAAATGGAACTCATTTTCAATATCATGTAATTATGTACTCAGAGGTGGGTAGAGTAGCCAAATATTGTACTCAAGTAAGAGTATTGTTGCTTTAAAACAATATAACTCAAGTAAAATTAAAGTATTTTGCATTAAAACTACTCTGAAAAGTACAGTTTATCCAAAAGTTACTTAAGTAAATGTAACTGAGTAAATGTAACTAGTTACTACCCACCTCTGCTTGTGAGCCATTTCTAATTCACTAGAATGACAGTTAATGTAAATTTAGATTTTCTCAAATATTCAAGATTAGCATTGTCAAATGCTTACAATTTTGTCTATATATATATATAATAAACTGTATCTGCATGGGCATTAAATTTGTTTAAAGTGGCATTAAAAAGCATTAAATTAGATTTGCTGATACCTGCAGAAACCCTGTGACTGTGTGGTAATGGGCCAATTCATTATGTGATGTGGTCTCAGGATTTTTTTTTTCTTCAGATGGACCAGGGCTACACATGGACCAGTGAGCTGATCCCACACCCAGATGAGGATAGCATTCCACGGCTCATCCTTCGGAGGGTCCCTGCACCGGCCTCCCCCATTGGCTCACCATCTGGCTCATCAACTGGTGACATGGACACGTCCAGTCTGCTGGGAGACACTGTAAGACACTGTATTCTGACCAAATCTAGTCTATTGTCCGAATTAAAAAAGAAAATGTCTTATCAGTGCACAATGTGTTAGAAACTGAAACAATGGAGCAAAACTGAAGTTGCTGACATGTTGTAGAGCAGCAGTCTGATGGCTGTAATTGTTGTTACCTTCAGATGGACCAGGATCACACGTGTGCCAGCCTCTTTCGCTCAATTTCTGACTCCTCAACCGGTGACTTGGACACGTCCAGTCTGCTGGGAGACACTGTAAGACACTGTATTCTGACCTAATCTAGTCTATTGTCTAACATGCAGATAAAAAGAAAATGTGTTATCTGTGCACAGTCATAACACGTGTTAGAAACTGAAACAGCAGAGCCAAGCTGAAGTTGTTGACATGTTGTGGAGCAGTAGTCTGACGGCTGTATTTGTTGTTACCTTCAGATAGACTAGGGCTACACGTGGACCAGTGAGCTGATCCCACACCCAGATGAGGATGGCATTCCACGCTGTGACCCTGAGGTGAGCCCCTCTGACCCACCTCCAGCTCCAGGTAAGCCTGTGGAAGCCTTTCCCCCCTAAAGGATCTGTGGCTCCAGGTAAGATTACGTCATTGCCGGGGGGCCCTAAGCCAAGGTGGGTACAGACCCTGTTTAGAATGATGAACCAGGTCGGCAGCATCCGGCGTAAGAGGACAGCCAAACTGCAAGGTGAGTCTTCAGGTAAGCGCTTCTGTCCAAATACCTGATTTTGATTTCAGGTATTTTCTCATTCAAATGAACTGAGATGATTTTTTTATCACATTTCTTTAGATTTATTTGTATTGCATGTTTTTTACTGAAACCTCCATTGACGCCGTCTACCAGCAACCTCCATCTTCTGCCTCTAAAGTGTACTGCTCCACCCTACAACACTAGCTTCTTACATTCACTTTCAGTTTTACACTCTGCGTTCAACTACAGCAGCCGTCTGCTGCCTGACCCTCCACCTGCAGATTCTGACAGACAGCTGTCACCAAACCTCAATCTACAGCCTCTGCTAGCAATATTCAGCTGCCGTCTCCAACTGCATGTTCTGGCAGACAGCTTGGCCTAACCTCCATCTGCAGCCTCTGCCAGCAACCTGCACAGCTGCCACCTCCAACTGCAGGGTCTTGTAGACAGCTGTGGCAAGACCTGCAAAAACAGCTTCTGTCAACGGTCTGCAGCAGTCGCCTCCACCTGTGGATTCTGACAGACAGCTTTGTCAAACCTCCAACTAGAGCCTCTGCCATCAACCTGCAGCCGCCACCTCCACCTGCAGAATCTGGCAGACAGCTGCGGCCATGCCTCCATAAACCGCCTCTTAGGTGTCCTGCTCCACCCTACACCTACACTACAACTTCTCACAGCAATTTTTGTTTTAAACTGCATTCAAACTACAGCAGTCGTCTGAAATATTCAAACTACAACCCCCACCAGCAATTTGCATCAGGTCCAGAAGACCTGTTCAAGACCAATGTTCCATTCGCACCTCTGTCAACCTCCATCAAAGCCTCTGGCAGCAACCTGCATCTGCCACCTCCACCAGCAATTTCTGACAGACAGCTTTGCCAAACCGTCAACAACAGCCTCTGCCAGAACCTTGCAGCTGTCGCCTCCACCTGTAGTTTCCGGCAGACAGCTGTCTCCAAACCTCGATCTTCAGCCTCTGCCAGCAACCTGCACCGCTGCCATGTCCACCTGGAGGTTCATGCAGCTCCTGTCAACAATCTACATCTGCCGCCTCCACCTGTAAATTGTGGCAGACAGCTAAGCTCCTCCATCTACAGCCTCTGCAAGCAATCTGCAGCACTGCCACCTCCACCTGAAGATTCTTGCAGACAGCTTTGGCCAGACCTGTAACAACTTCTGTCAACAACCTGCAGCAGCCGCATTGACCTGCAGATTCTGACAAAAAGCGTTGCCAAACCTCCAACTAGAGCCCCAGCAATCAACCTGCAGTCACCGCCTCCACCTGCAGATTCTTGCAGACAGCCCAGCACCTCCATCTATAGCTTCTGCAGCCTCCATCTAAAGCCAATGTCAGGAGCCTGCAGCTGCCACCTCCACCTGCAGATTCTGGCAGACAGCTTGGCCAAACCTCAAGGTCCTTTTGCCATGTGAAGACCTCAGCTGACCAGGGACCACAGATGCACCAGGGACCAGAGAGCAGAGATGCACTCATAAATATAACCTGTCAGGTAAGACAGGCAATCATAACTGTGTAATAATAGCATACCTGGGCTGATAAATTAAAGCCACCTCTCTGTTACATTCAGTTTACATCATCTTCTTCTTCTAACAGGTATTTCCACACCTCCATCTACAGCCTCCACCAGCAGATTCTGACAGACAGCTTGGTGAAACCTCAAACTAATCCTCTGCCAGCAACCTGCAACCACCACCTCAACCTACAGATTCTGGCAGACAGCTCAGGTCCTGCATCTACAGCCTCTGCCAGTAACCTACAGCCAACGCCGCCACTGGCAGATTCTGGCAGACAGCTCAGCTCGTCCATCTACAGCCTCAGTCAGCAACCTTAAGCCCCCACATCCACCTGCAAATTCTTGCTAACAGCTTGGCCAGACCTTCATCTACACCCTCTGTCAGCAACCTGCAACTGCTGCCTCCACCTGCAGATTCTGGCAACAGCTCAGCTCATCTATCTACAGCCTCAGTCAGCAACCTGAAGCCCCCACATCCACCTGCAAATTCTTGCTAACAGCTTGGCCAAACCTCCAACTAAAGCTTTCGCCAGCAACCTGCAGTCACCGCCTCCACCTGCAGATTCTTGCAGACAGCCCAGCGCCTCCATCTACAGCTTCTGCAGCCTCCATCTAAAGCCAATGTCAGGAGCCTGTAGCCGCCACCTCCACCTGCAGATTCTGGCAGACAACTTGGCCAAACCTCAAGGTCCTTTTGCCATGTGAAGACCTCAGCTGACCAGGGACCAGAGAGCAGAGATGCTCTCACAAATATAACCTTTCAGGTAAGATAGACAATCATAACTGTGTAATAATAGCATACCTGGGCTGATAAATTAAAGCCACCTTTCTGTTACATTCAGTTTACATCATCTTCTTCTTCTAACAGGTATTTCCACACCTCCATCTACAGCCTCCACCAGCAACCTACAGCCGCTGGCTCCACCTGTGGATTCTGGCAGACAGCTCAGCTCCTCCATCTACAGCTGCTGTCAGCAGCCTGCAGCTGCTGCCTCCACCTGGAGTTTCTGTCAGACAGCTGTAGCTAGATCTGAAACTAAGTCTGTGCCATAAACATGCAGCTGCCACCACCACCTACATATTCTGGCGGATAACTTGGCCAAACCTGCAGCTACAGACTCTGCCAGCAACATGCAGCTGTCTCCTCTGCGTATTCTGGCAGACAGCTTAGCCAAACTTTCATCTATATCCTCTGCCAGAGACCTTCATCACTGCCACCCCCACCTGCAGGTTCTTGCAGACAGCTGTGGTCAAGCTTCATCTACAGCCTCTGTCAGCAACCTGCAGCTGCCGCCTCCACCTGCAGATTCTGGCAACAGCTCAGCTCCTCTATCTACAGCCTTTGTCAGCATCCTTAAGCCCCCACCTCCACCTGCAAATTCTTGCTAACTGCTTGGCCAAACCTCCAACTAAAGCCTTTTTCAGGAATAAAGCATAAAGCTTTGGCAAACCACCAACTATAGCTTATGCTAGCAACCTGCAGTCACAGCCTCCACCTGCAGATTCTGGCATAAAGCTTTGACAAACCACCAACTATAGCCTATGCTAGCAACTTGCAGCCACCGCCTCCACCTGCAGATTCTGGCCTATTTGGAAATTAATGCCTTCGCTACAAGTATTTCACCATTGATTCTGATCACGAGTTGACTTAAATGTGTTTTTCAGGGGTGGATTTAGTGATTTCAGGGCCCAGGCAAATGCTGTCTTGCTTTACTTCTCACCCTTTCTCTAATCAGGGTTGCCAACTCTCACGCATCTGGCATGTGACACACGCATTCACCTTCCATCTCACAGTCTCACTCTGCCCAACCAATTCTGACGCCAGCAACAAATGCTGGAAAAAAGGCTGGCAGCTGAGTATTTTTAAATTAATTTCAAACAGCCGGCGCGCCAGGTGGGCAGAGTTGAAGTTTGCAGCCAGACTTGACAGAGAGGGGAGAGGAGAGAAGAGGGGCAGACTCCGCCTGACCAGCGTACCAGTTGAGTGAAATGGAGTGCAACCAAATGTTTCTGTGGAAAACTACGCTCTGATTGGTGCGCAGTCCATATTTACCCTTTGATTGGGCAGCTCTAGTCTCACAGTCAGCCAACTATGGGCCGTTTCACGCACCGGGGAGGACGTGACTTTTCAAGTGAACTGAGAGACGCTTGACTGAACTTGAAGGAAGGTAAGTCGGCTCACTGGTAGTGTGATGTCTTCGGTGGCGCCCGGACCGCATACTGGATGTCCACTGGATCCGTCGTGTGCGCGATGTGGCCGCAGCGCAGGCTCGCTCCGTCCCGTGCTGGGCGTCAATGTCCACTGGAACTTTAGCGGCGCGAACGCGAGCGGCTGGAATTGTTGGATCGCGAGATCATAATGTCACGCGATAATTTGCAGAAACCCTGGAGGTATTCACCCATAGACATATATACGTACACCGCAACGAGCGCTGAGCCGTATGTCAACGTCGCCGCCATATTGGATGTGGCAAGGCTGCGCTGTAAAGTAATACAAGTAAATGGACTTAATTTCATAAAGTGCCTTTCTACAAAGAAATTTANTGTATATGTATATATGTATATATATGTATGTGTATATATATATATACTGTGTATTGGGGGTTTTTTCTTAGCCATCTGAGAAGATCAAAATTGTTGCCTGTTTCCCAAGTATATTAGTGCGTGTGTGAATGAATAAACGAGAGGCATTAACGTAAATTTCTTTGTAGAAAGGCGCTTTATGAAATTAATTCCATTTACTTGTATTAGTTTACAGCGCAGCCTTGCCACATCCAATATGGCGGTGACGTTGACGTATGGCAGCAGCAGGCAAACCCACTCGATGAGGCGTTTACATATATATGTCGATGGTATTCACCTTATTTTTCACGGAAACACGGAGGCAAAACAACGCAGCCAGCTTCCGTTTTTTTGTGCGACACTTCCGGTCCAGCACTCTTGACCACTGTGTAAATGTCCCACAGTATTTGCTACAGTGACATTACTGCGTGCATGGAAACGTTTACATTACTGAAAGCAATTTTAAGGACTAACTTTAAATATTTGAAGTTAATCGTTAAAGGGGCAAAAAGCGAAATTGTTTCACCGCTAGGTTTGCTGTTGTGCACTGCCTGTAGACCAAAGTGTGTCGAGCCACACCTCCCTCTACCTCTGCTCTCCACCCCCACCCCCCCACTTGCCTCGTTACCTATCTGCGTAGCCGAGCACCACAGCACCTCTACGGACTACTACATCCAGACGGTCCCGGTGTTTCCTCCGCAGGCTCCACTTCACTCACCTAACTGAATGTGCTTCCCTCCGGTCATGCTCCCAGCTAGCTCCAGTTTGTTATTCAGGTTAAAGTGTGAAGAAGCAGCTGGTCTGTGGGGCAGCTGAGTGAAGTGGAGCCTGAGGAGGAAGCACCGGTTAGCCCCGGTTTCACTACTGGCAGATTCACTCTGCTACAGGGGCGAGGGAGTAAAACCTAAACAGCCAACTTAGTTTGGCTTAGTTTAGCAGTTAGCGATGTCTTTCACTCACTCTCAGTCTCTGCTGTGTTTAGCTATTCCCCTGCCTACTTCAATGATGATGGTACCTGTAATAAATGTAATATATTTGCTGAGATGGAGGCGAGGCTCAGTGACTAGAAGAGCTGGTAGAAGCGCTCCATAGCATAGCCGGTGGCAGCCGACTAGTGCTAACTGCTAACGCTCCTGGGAGCTAACGTTAATGTTCCTACTCTTCTCCGTGAGCCGGGCTTTGGGAAGAGTAGGAATGTTAGCATTAGCTCCCGGGAGCGTTAGCCAAGGGCTCCGAGAGGAGGGAGGAGGCGGCGATTTACATGAACGTACATGAACGCGCAGCTGGACCGGCTTGTAATCAAGGGGCTGGAGATCAACACAGAGAGAGGGTGTGTGAGGTCATGCTATCCACCTTATTTTCAAACACGGAAGTAAATAGTGATCAACTTCGTGTTTTTGTGCGTGACGTCTGGTCAGCCACTTTCCCTCACCGGAGCTAATGGTGCAAGCTAATTTTTTTCAATTTTCAATTGTTTATGTTAGTCAATCAGTTAGTTAGTTAGTTAGTCTGTGTATTTTATATAGGTAACTGTGCCCACATTTCCGTTATCCGGTAATTAAAAATAATTCCCTCTAAACGTGAATAAATTGCACGTCAATCAAAAACTATGAACCAAAAAAGCACAATCTATCCCGAGTGAGACAAACTGCTTTATGTATATGTATATATATATATATATATATATAAACATGTGTATATAGCTAAACTCAACAAGGTAAACAACGAGGCAATTCCCATTTACACAGTGGTCAAGAGTGCTGGACCGGAAGTGTCGCACAAAAAAACGGAAGCTGGCTGCGTTGTGTTTTGCCTCCGTGTTTCCGTGCAAAATAAGGTGAATACTCCAGATGGAATTACACCTCTATTCTTCACATAGCGATTTTTTAATTCCTTCAATCTAGCGAGCCACAGCTTCAGCTGCTCAGGTATAGAGGTTGTGTAGCCCGGTGTGTTTTTTCGCTGATTCGGTTCTGCAGGTTCTCTGCTGGTACACTGGAGACCTGCAGGTTCTCTGCTGGTACACTGGAGACGGGGATCAAGCAGTTTGTCTCACTCAGGATAGATTGGGGTCCATGTCATTGGTCCGACAGCCCATTGGTTCGACATCCCATTAGTCCGACTGTCCGCGGTCCTGAACGGCTGGTGGCGGGCGTATGGTGCGCCGCGACCGGCTCTGGGTCAGCTGGGAAAGGCTTGAGGCGGAGCAGGCTCACGGCTTATGTGTTTGTCACTTTCTTTTTCATTTTAACCCACACCATGATCTTTTCCTGACCCTAACCAAGTGGTTTTTGTGCCTAAACCTAACCAGACCTTAACCACAGGGCATCATGATGATTTCGGAACGGACTTCGGAACAATGGGTTTAATATGGTCGGAACAATGGGATGTCGAACCAATGGGCTGTCGAGCCAATGGGCAGTTCCCATAGATTGTGCTTTTTTGGTTCATAGTTTTTGATTGACGTGCGATTTATTTGCGTTTAGAGGGAAATATTTTTACTGGCAATTACCGGATAACGGAAACGTGGGCACAGTTATCTATATAAAAGACACAGACTAACTAACTAACTAACTGATTGACTAACATAAACAATTGAAAACTGAAAAAAAATTAGCTTGCACCGCACTATACTTTACCAAAATTAAAATAAATCTCAGTAGTTCCCTACCTGCCCTGGAAAAGAGTACCAAGGTTAAAAAATCAATGTGCTCATTCACATCTCATATATATCCTGGTGGTAGTTGGCCCCGGAGTACACAATGCCTATGGTGAAAGCACTTGCCAGAGAAACTCTACAAGATTTATTATTTCAGTTTTTAATAAAATGTGTGCAAGTACAAATAAGATACATAAATGTCGGCATTTTTTTGTCCCAGTCTAGCCCTGTACACAGAAAGTCCTTGAATTTATCTATTTCTGTATGAAATTGCATGAAAATAGGATTTTGCCGTGTGAATTTCAAAAGGGGAGAACCCCCCTGTCTATAGACGCATGTGGGGCTTAGGCCTATAGATATGAATATGTAAACGTACTAATTTCTTCTGTTTGCCACATGTGCATATGAACTCTTTTAAGGTAAAAAAAAAACAAAACATGCCGCCGTGTCCACGTATGTTCGTGACCATGCACACACAAGCAGATATTACATCACAAGCTAAAATCTCATTCCAGCCCTCTGACGAAAGTTAGCAACCCTGCTCTAATTGACCTATGGCTAAGTCCCGCCCTCAAACGCGATGAACCAATCAAAGTGCGTATAGGCATTCCTGGACGTCCATTGAAATGCATTACAGAAAGTCAGTTTTGTTCAGTTTTATGAGCTTTTTCAGAGATTTGAAGTTTAAAAATGGTCAAACGGTGTGCATGGGGTACATGCAACTCCGACACAAGGTATCCTGAGAGGCTGGGCGACGAGGTGTATTTTTTACACTTTAAACCACATCTCAACCGAGAAAAGTGTCTCCTTTGGATAAAGTTGTGTGGTAACGTTAGACCACAACATCAACTCAACGTGAATAAGATTAACAATGATGTCTACATCTGTTCTAAGGTAAGTCAACATTGTGTTTGAGGCAACATATTGTCACTTTGCTGGAAAGAAATATAAAGTTATCTTTAACATCTCTAGCTAACGTTAGCTAAAGTTAGCCTAACGTTAGCTCCTAGCTGCGTTGTTCATCATGTCACCTTGTTTGCTGGGAGTTCATTAGCCTATTTTGTTCTAGTTTTGTACTTTGGTGATCGTACATCATTGTTAGCTGTTGTCCAAAGGGCTCTAGTTAAGCTAACGTTAACTTCTGGAGCTTAGCTTCATTAACTTATCTGTAATGGCAGAGATAACAAAGGTTGGCAAACGTTATGCTGAATGATTCAGTGTAAATACTGTAGCACCAAACTAACGGAGAGACACTCTTGGTAAAGATGGTAAAAAGGCCATTATCCTTTTCTCATATTCTGAGCCAAAAACCTTAACTTCAGTGGCACTTTAACTTGTTGTCTTTGATGGCAACGGCAACGAGATGTGGTTCACAAGTGTACACTGTGACCTGTAAATTTTGGCTTATAATTTAAGCTTTCATCGACCTTCTCAACAATTAAATAATGAACAATGAATCTCTCCAATGCATAGTTTAGGCCCTTTTGGTTACTTCTCAATGACATCTGATCGTTATGTCCCCAAAAATCATCAACTGCCTCCTGCGAAATGCCGTGTACTGTGACACCTGCCATAGCGCCGGTCACTGAATGTTGATAGTTTGTCTGAGTGAGTGGAGGGGGGCGTGGCTTAGCCATAGGTCAATTGGGAATGTTGGTATTGGCAGTGGTAGAAGAAGTACTCAAAACTTCGTTTGTATGGGTGGTTCTCAAGAACCAGACAGCTTGCAGTGTCTCTAATGAGTCATTGAGGTCCAGTTCATCTGAAACAGGAGTGTGTATCTATGTTCCCGGGGTCCAAAGTTCCCCAATTCAGTATTCTGATAACAGACATTACCCTCCTTTTGTGTTCATGCCACTTTCTTGTCACTATGTCGTTAAATTAGCTTTGATTTACTCTGCAGATCAATACATATGACATATCAAAGAGCCATAAACAGATTGAAATGTTAGGTTAAAACGGATGTGTAAAATTGGGTGTGAAGATTTCGAATCCCCCTTACCATTTTTTCATAGCCTTAACTTAACCTAAACTGACCTTTGACCTCTTCCCTGACATTAATCTGTTTAGAAATGGGGATTTTAAAAAAGGCCCTAAACATCTTTTCTTTCATCTCTTCTTTTTAGCCCCTTTTTTATTCCTTAATTGGTTAGTTGTTATTTTTTCCAATTAATTCTTTCTTATTATAGTTTTTTAATTTCTTGGGCTGCAGTTAATTTTGGAACTGTTCTCCTCACAGACAGAACAACTATATTTAGACAAAGACATTTGCCAGTATAGTTTCATCACTCTCAGTCATGATTTTAGTCCCCTTACCTGACCCATGTCATATCAAGCGAATACAGTGCTGGGGAACATCTTTGTTAGGCTGCCATTACGTGCTATGTAGAGCCTGGGAACATAGAGCCTTGGGGAGGCACATATGTGGAACTGGGGAACGTAGGATCCTCTGTCACTTTCCCATTATGTGCCATATAAATCTGGCAAACACAGGACCCTGGGAGAGCACATAAGTAGAACTGGGAAAAATGCGACATTGGTAACATAGGAATGACCCCAATGAAATGACGGGAAGAACTTTACTGTTCTTTCAGGCTAATAATTTAGTGTGTGTTTGTGTTTTTTGTCTGTGGGATGTGTCTTTTGGTAGGTGGTGCGTTTGTTTTCATTTTTTCTCTCTTCATTTGTTGCACTTCATTGTATTTTTCTTATTTATTCTGTACTTCTGCACACCTGGGGCAAATTTTCCCTTGTGCTCAGCTCATGTTAGTAAAAATGGCAATTCTTTAGAAGCCATGTCATAAACATAGCCAAGTGCTCCAATTTGTCTTTAGAACATAAAACGGGCAACAAACTGACATGGATACAAAATGAATGCAGAGTACTGCATAGCTGCTGGACCACCTGTAGTGAATATGCTTAACATTGAGCATAACGTCATTGTTAAGCACATAAAGTATACCTGCAGTGAAATGTACTATATAGATAAAACTGCCTTACTTTACTAGTATCATAACAGCCAATTAACCTACTCAGATTGTGTTTTGCATGTTAGTGCATCAGGCCTCAACCTGCATCACTGAGCAACACAGAAACCTGGCTAACGAGTCTGAGAAATTGCTGATCTGCCTTAAATCCTGCTCGCATGTTATTTGACTGTATCAGTGAGGACAGATAAAGAGATGAGTGGCACTGCTGCTCGCACCGACTCCAGTAATCACATTACAAAAACCTCATTATCTACATAAGTCTTCAGGAAAAAATACAGGAAGAACACCAGAGTAATCACTTTTAAAGTTTTATTCATTACGCTGCAGTTTGACTACAGCATAAGTACAAGCATAAAATCTTTGACTACAACAGCACTTAGAGCAACATTTTTTGATTTTTTTTCTTTTTTTCTGTAAAAGTATTGCAATAACAGACCTTAGGCCTAAAACCTATTACATCACAATTGCTTAAATAAAAAGAGGCAAAAATACACAACAATTTTACCTCTGCGTTTGGATATATATGTACTGTATGGTTACTGGATACAGTCATATATATCTAGATTTCAGCACAGAGGGGGGAGGGGGGAACGAGAAGGATTCATTTTGTAAATAAAGCAAACTGATGTTACAAAACCCATGATGGAAGCAGTCCTATGGTAACTGTCAAGACAGAGAGAATACCAAACTGTTGAGACGTTATCATTGTTATTATTATCATTATTATTAAAATCTGGAACGATAAAAACAGCTACTTGTTGTCAGCAGTTGAGTACAGACTTCTGATAAGTGGAAAGAGGGAGCGCGCTGCAGGGGGGAGAAGTCAAAGAAAAATCAGTCTGAGCCCCAGTTAGTTCTTCAAGCTAGTGCAGGAAATGAAAATAAAGGTCTATTAAGTGAATACTTCATTTTCCATATGACAATTTGTATATCAATTACTCATCCTGTGTTCCGTTGCATCTTGCATGCCTCCACTGAATGAAGAATCCAAAAATGCAGGAAATAATTGATGAATTAAAGTCATGGGGGTCCATGTTTGACAACAGCAAAACTATATCATAACATCGGGTTTAAAAAATCTCACACAACTCGTGAAGTATGATCCAAGTCTTATTTATTCAGTCATATGCTCAGTACTTCCCAAATGGACAGTCCTCTACGATAGAGAACTGAGCTTAAAATGAACCTTATCTATGCTGCCTTCTAAGCCATTAAGAAAAGCATTTATTTTACCTTGCTGAACAAGGAACCTGCTACTCTACCGCAGCCTCGATTAGTCAGTTTGTTTGTGTTACTGTGTGGCTTTTGTATCTGAAAGAGTGAGTTTGGATTCAGCAAAGTCACACAGTTACACAAACAAACTGACAGATCAAGGGAGCGAGAGACCAGCAGCTTCTGTGTTCAGTGAGGTAAAATGACTGTTTTTTTTTTTTTTCCCAATGGAGTCTGGCTTTGAAGAGAGCATAGATAAGTTTCAATTTCTGTTCAGTTCCCCATCAGAAAGGGCTGTTTGGGAAGTACTGAGCCAACAGCTGGATAAACCAGATTTGATTTATACTGCACAAGTTGTGTGACAGTTTGTAAACAGATGTTTTGCTATAGTTTGTCTGTTGTTAAATGTGGACCTCTGTGACTGAAATTTGTCTAAATTTTTCTCAGTTTTGGGATTCTTCGTTCACTGTGGAAGCATGTGAGAAAAACTAAGTTTTCTTTACAAATTCAATGTAACACAGGGTGAGTTACTGATACACACATGGTCATTTGGGGGTTGAAGTCTTCCTTTAAGAAGAAGGAGAGCTGAGCGGCGCTCCAACCAAAGTTACAATAGAGACTTTTCCAAATTAAAACTATACAACTGCCACTTATTTGGTGCTTTGAAGAGAAAATGGCGCGTTGCTATGTACATTGTCTATAGATAAGAATGAACATGCTCTGCGGTTATTGTACAGTGGAGTTATTTTCAGTACATACTGTAAATAAATGACTGCAGATTAAACATGACTTTTGTGTCAATATACTGTGCCACATATAACATTGTAATATAGAAAATAAAAAAAATAATAATAATAATAAAGAGAGAAAAGTTAAATGACAGTTTTAACGGCATTTTTCACTCATTCCACACTGAAGCAACTTTCTAATCTTGACCAAAAAGGGAATGACCAGTTTTCCTTGAATGTTTTACACTCTTCCTGTTTAACGTTAAAGGAGCTATATGCGACATTCAGAGCATATCTATGATTCAGAGCCTTGGGTAGGATAGCCTGCACACTGTTCTCAACATGGAGGTGGCTGAGACAGTGGCTGGCAGCTAACAGTGCTAACTTCACAAACGGTGCTGACAGAGCCAATGGTGTTAACCAGGGGAAACCAGAGGGTGGGCGCTACGCTTCCGCCACGATGCCGTCCAAATATCAGCAGTAACCATCATATGAGCGCAGTGCAGAGCGGTTGCAGTTAGCTAGCCAGTGGGATACACTCACGGGGATTCACGTGCACTATCATGCACGCGTGGCCGGCACAACAACCCACAGGGAAGCTCCATTACAACACACACAGAGGTAGCCTGACTTCATTCTCTGCTCAGGATGTCATTACTCCACTTTATCTTTACATAACAAATAGAACTTTGCTGCTTTATTAATGTCCTGAATGTCGCTTACAGCTCCTTTAATGCAATCACAAGTCAGTGATCCTCCTGTAACGGAGCTGAAATGCTTTAACTGGAACACGACATCCAGCCAGACCTATAGCAGTGCTGAGTGTGCTCCACAGATTTATACTTTGGCAGATATACAAAATTACAGCTGAAAATAACTAAAATGTTGTTAAGATCTATGAGTACAGACACATATCCTTCCATATTTGGAAGTGCTGACGGCTCTCATGTGCAGTGGTCATGTGACGCGTCTCCCAAACTAGACAGCTTCGGCTTTTTGTTCAAGAATTTACAAAGCGAGTAGAAATCCAACCGGAGCCCGGCTGAAGTCGTGGCATAAACAGCGACTGATGAGTGTGCGATTTTTAGTTTTCTTAAAAGATCTGTGGAATAGAACTATACATTTGTTAGTCGATTGCGGTGAAAATAAAACCACCAGCCGGTACCCAAATGATGGCAAGCACTGTGAAAGCTTGTTCTTAGATGAGGAATCCAATAAACAAGTGAATAATATCCTTTCTCAACAACTTCCTTATACAGAGGTTATCTCATCCTTATCATAACAGACTATTATTTATAGCAAAATATTATAAGTAGTAATTTGTATTTGTGTTGCAACCATATTCTAAGCATACTTTGCAAACCATGTTTTCTCATAAAAAAAAAAGACAAAGCACATTTTTAACTGTAGGCATTTACAAATTTGATGTTGCCTTCTTAAAATTCTTATATTGTCTATACATTATATTACATTATTCACAACATTTTTTTGTGGTTTCTACCCATTGGGTAGGATATGTGCATAATATATTCAAGTTATATACAGCACCTTACAAACAAACAAAGAAAGACAGACTACTGAAAAAAGCACCGTTGGAAGTGAGGCACAACGAAGGTGGGAGCTTTTTGAGTGCAAGTGGGTTCCTATGTCTGCTCCACACACTGGTCAAATTACTGGTTGAAATAGCCTCAGCTGCTTTGCCGGGAGTGACCGCTCCTGTCTGGCACAATGGAAGCAAGCAGGCTGAACATTGCCGGTCCACTAGTAGGCTAAAAATAGTCAAGGTATGGCTGCAGTTTGAAGGGGCAGCCGGTGTTTTGCTGACATGGAAACAGGCACACTGCTGGTCCTGTGGTCACCAAATCTAACTTTCATGTAGAGCTTGGATTAAATGTGGTTTTTGTCCACTTCAATCACCGCGGGATCAGTCTGTAATCAAACAGGAGCTCAAGAGCTGAATAATAAACACAGACCAGACTCCCAAAAGCAAGTCACCACTGTAACATCTGTCCACGACTTTATAAAAAGACAAAAATAATAATTTTTTGGCAAACCTTTTCTCACATTTCTGTTCCACTCGGCCAGACAGGCGGTCAGCCCGATATAAAGCACCTGTAAGGATTCCAAGCAGCAGTTTGACTCAGGTGTGGTCTGCTCAAACATGAACATTAGGCACCTTATTTACTCACATAATAGTAACATGCAAACCTCCTTGTAGAAAACATAAAATTCATCTTTATATCCTCAATTTACAAGCTATGACTGCGCAGACAGAACAAGGCGAGAAAACAACAGAAAGAAGGAAGGAAAAGAGGAAAGAAATGCGGGTTTGAAGCAGGTCTGTACAGTCAAAGGCTGAAGTGTTGGGACAATCAATTTCCCGACGGACTCGCCCAGGTTTCTGCGTAACAAAATGTTAATATGGATCTTACAGGAAACAAGACCATGGTTTGTCTCAATACTTGTGCTTTTGACTGCAGAGGGTCAGATTTCTCTCCTTCTAGTTTTTGGATGAGTTGAGGGGACAGGATGGACAGAAGGACAGAGGACGGGGGTGGGGGGGCATGAGAAGCAGCAGTAGCAACAATATTAGCAGTAGCAGCAACAGCAATAGCAGCAGCGATGTAGTAACACACACACACACACACACACACACACACACACACACACACAAACTGTAGAGCCAGATGGACACACTGACCAGAAACACACAACTGGGACATGTGCGCACATTCACTCATGCTAACAGAATCAAAAGGCTTTCGTTCAAACTGTCCCGAAAATGTTTTTTTCTCCAACTGAATGGTGTAAAGTCAGATATGAGCTCTAAGTGCACAAAGAGGGGACTGTTCACTTAGTTCTTTCTCATCTTCAGGAACACTTCCAGGTTCACAGTCTAATGTTTCAACTGGAATTCAGCTCAGCATAAGGCCTCTTTGCTGCATTAGCATTACATGATACCTTCAAATACTCATTAATGCTGCATTAGGCAACTTCACACTGGCTGCAACTAGTGCCAGCAGAGGATAACTGGATGGTTCAAAGTGTAGAAGACATTAGTCCCTAAAAATCATGAGTCAAAATATTTAATTAGAGCATTAAAAATATCCCAATCCTATAGTATGTAGTATGTTGTATATTGTTACAGTGTATTGTTTTTGTAATTAGTATTAAAGAAATCAATGAACTTTCCTTACTTGTTTCTGTTTGTCCTACCAGGAAGTAATAAAAATGTGTGCTAATAGATCAATCAGACTGCAAAATGAACTTTGGAATGCTGCTGCCAATTAAGATATAAGTCTGGTGATATTCCATATTTTTGTTTTTACCATCAAATCCAACAAAAGACCCAAACCAACAATAAATGTAGCTACGAACAAGTGTTATGTGTGTATCAAGGCTTGACATATGTTCCTCTGTGACATAGGGCACCATTAATAAGTCACACTGTTGCACTAGCTGACATGTTCCTTCATTACCATTAGCATGCAGACACCGTAGTATTTTTTGACTCAATACACATACACTGCCCAGGTGCCCCAAATAACCACTAGAGCAGCAATCATGTATTAATCCACCACGGAATGTAGTCCCCAACAAATGCACCATTTTCTCCTGTTTGAGTAATGTTTAAAAAAAAAATAAAAAAAATACACTGCCCAGCTGTTTTATGATAACAGTAGCCCTTTTTACACAGAAATCGTGTTGTAGGGCCTCTACGAAATCCCTTCTTTATGCCGCCTTTGTATTTTTACCCAGAACCAAACAACTATGGCATCATGCTGCCCCAGTGCGCAATTTTAGTCAGCATGCCGGCATCCCAGAAGCTAAAGAGGTGTGACAATTACCAAAACAAGAGTTGGCCTCTGGTGTGACATATAACTTACATGTCAGCAGCGCTTTGTAAACAATAACAATGGCATAACATGGCAGTAACAATCATTTAGTGTCCCTTTTATATGGCGACTGATCTCGTTCTCTACTCCAAGGGTAAGGACCTCATTGTTTTCCCAATTTGTGGTCATTTTCAACTGCTTGTCTTCTTCTTTGAGTTAGCTGCTAACTGTTTCTAGTTGCTTTTTAAATCTTCTGGTGGTGGGTCACCCACATAATACATCATCAAAATGTCACACCCACCTCGTCCTTGTTCCCGTCCTGCTGGCTGTTCCTTTTTCACAGACCTTGATTCTGCGCTGTTACTACCTTCTCTGTCGGCTTAAAGGTGAGACAACTCTGTTTCCCAATTCTGCAATCGTACCTTTAACACTAAACAGTGAAGTAGCATAATGGTGCGATATTCCCGCCTTGAACAGGTAGTGTAAAAGGGGCTATCGACTTAACCGATTAAGAATGAATGCAGTTTCTCAGCCTTATGGTTTGTTCTTGACAAAGAAAAATTAACTCAAGGTCCATTTAGTATTTTTTTCCGCAGCTTTTTGCTACCTATCTCGGTCTCACTTAACAGATAAAGTTTTAATAACGTTTTCTCAGTTTAGCTCAGTTGTTAAAATTTGACCCAAGTACAGAACACAGCAGAATATATGAGGGGAAAAATTCTTATGCCTTTCCTCTGTTCAAAGATAGCCTTCACCATTGGGTTTAGGGGATTAACGTCCCATGCCAAACACCAGCTTCGGAAAAAAAGAGCAAGTGGACAATGAGTCAAGAATTTTTTGTTGTATAGAGACAAAGTAACACACTGTAGGTTTTGGTCTTTTCATGGGATTTGTTGACAATAAAACACATATGGAATAACACCAGCCTTATCTTCTAATCTCACCAAAGAGAAACAAACTGTTTTCCAAAGATTTAGTACTTAATGTTTCCTCAGATCTTCCTTGAGCTGTCTCACTACCATCCACTGTTTAACATTTTGCAGCAATGAGCAGCTCCTCTATTTTCTTGGTGCATTGCACTGAGGGACAACAGTGTCCATCTAAACTCCAGCCACAACACACGCTTTGTGGACATTCTGAGTGTGTGAATCTACTGAATCACCATTATTAAGAAAGGTGGAGTTTTCCTTGTGTCGCTTTAATGGAACCTGTGGAGTGGACTGTGGCATGCACATTCGTTGGGCTTTTACAGTGAGGTCGCTTCTGCTACAGAATAATACCCATCATGCATCACTGGATTTAATGAATGCTTAATTAATGATGTGTTAATACGGACAGTGCCAAATAAGTAACATGTCCTTGAATCCTTAAACTCAGACAAAGCAGTTGATTAATAAATCACTCGCATAAACGCAGACACACAGACACACACACACACACAGACACACACACACAATGCTCCTGCAGGAACATTAAGTGCCTTTCTGTGTTTTAAAAGGTCTGACCAACAAAAACACACACACACATGCACTCACACACACACTTACACACACACACACACACACACACTCACACACACAGAGGGAGGAAAGGACTGCACTAGCACACTGCCAAACAAGGGCTCCACTCCAGTCTCCACTTTAAAGGGCTTGGCGGACTCTGCATCATTTGAACGCACTTTTTCTGCACACGGATGGAAGGAGGGATGATGAACAGTGACCAGAGACACTGTTAACAAGCTGGGATGGGGGTTAGAGAGAGGGAGGAGGGGGGGCACTGGTGTTGAATGCAAACAAGATAGAGAGACAGAGAAAGCGCAAGAGCAGAGGAGAAGGCAACGATGAGCAGAGAAAAAGGCTCAATTTTCAAAAAGGTTTTCTTTTACAAAAAGGACCCTCCCATAGCCCTTTGACTTCGACCACAGACAGTTTTCGTTTAAAACCTGATCGCTGTGCTGGCGGATGCAGACAGGAATCTTCACTTTGTGTCGTCCTGTGTTTTTTTTTTCTTTTTCTTTTTTGTGGCTTTAGAAACGTGAAGACGGAGAGCTGAGCCTTCTTTTTTTGTTGTGTGTTTTCGTTGTCATGGCGCCGGGGTTCGTGTTCAGTGTGGCTGTTGGCAGAATGAACTGTGCATGTCGAGATGAGCGGTGAGAGGAGAGGAGGAGGTGGGGTGGGGAGGGGGCTATGGACGCAGGAAACAGGAAAGAGGAAGTGTCAGGTGCTCAGAGGTTGGGACAGAGTTGAAAAGTGAAGAATCTGCTGTGACCATGCTGCTGGATGGACAGTTAGATATGCTTTCCTTTTGTTATGGAGTTATGTTATTCTTGGTTAACTTGATATCCAACCACCTGGCCAGATCTGTTAGTATGGAGCATGTTGGATCTTGCCAAGCAGCTCTCATCTTTCAAAGAGTTTAAGAACTACTCTGGTTTTGGAAACCTATCTATAAATCTTGTAACAAACTACCAGAGGAAGTGAGAAATGTTTTGTCCACCCAGCAGCTGATCACCAGGCAGATTTCTTTCTCACAGACGTGAGCAGTACAGGGTTATTCTCTTACTAAGTCTCACTGTGCCTGTGGTGTAAGCAGACAGAGATGTTGTAGGCTGGGTACGAGTATTTCTTGCTGTTTTCAAAAAAAGGAAGGACATAAGCTTATAATACTTTTTTTTTTTTTTTTTGCTCCCAACTGTTTAAACAACTTTGGAGGCAAAGTTCAGTCAGTCAGTCCATTCATGAAAAGGACGAAAAAAAAGAGAGAGAAAAAACAAACACATCATTATCATCACATAGCATAATTTCCCTCTTCTCTTTTACAACAAAAAGATAGTGCAACTTTTAGATAACTTTTCTTTTTTGTGTTTTGAATGTTAGAACGAGTCATTTCTTCCCCCCTTTGCTTTGCTTCCTTGTGAACCTTGGCACTAAGATTTGGGTTTGTGAGTCTCTTGTTTTTGTTGTGTTCTCTGTTAAGTCCTTGATTCTCAGTTCTCGCTTTGTGCACAGATCCCGGTCCGAAAAAAGAAACAAAAAAGAAAAAAAAACATCATCCTCAGTTCCCGGGGACAGAGCACGTCACCCGAGGGGACGAAAAAGCAAATCGTTTCAATCTGTGCTAGCAGTATGTTTCTTTCTCATGTAGAGGAAAAAAAACAAAAACAAAACTCTCCACGCAGTGCATACATCCTGCCCCAGCAGTGCTAGCTGTTTGAATGACTAACATTGGAAAGAAACAGAAAAATCAACTCTTGGTTCCTCTTTCCTTGTTTTGTTGTAGCTAAGGTTGATATTTATTTGTGCATGGGAGTGTGGAGAGAGGACATGAGAGAGACAGAGAGAGAGCGCGCGATAGAGAGACCACTGCTTACAGGTGATCAGGGGTGAAGAGGAGAGACAGCTTTCAGTCAGGGGTGGGTAGCCCCGCCTGCCCCCCTACCCTTTTTCTTCACACCAGGTCCTCCGGTTGGCCGTCCTTGGCCTTGGCAGGTACTATTGTGCTTTCTGATTGGCTCTGCTGCTGGATCGTCCTGCTCCCCGGCCCCCCCACCCTCTGGTTATTGCTGTGCTGGTGTAGAAAGAAAGCTGAGCCGGGGTAGTGGCCCATCACCTCGCTGTACGCTGGCGGGGGGCCCTCCATGCGCCCGTGGCTGCTGGAGTTGGCCGCACTGATGCCCGAGTTACTGCTTGGCGGCCTCGGCCCGCCTCCTCCCATTCCTCCCCCTCCACCCCCCACCCCTCCAAGGCCCCCGCCTCCTCCCATGTCGATCAAGTCACTGTCGTAGATGGTCCGGTTGGGCGGTGCCCTCACCGACTCGCGGTTGAGCTCCATCTGCTGCTCGGGGTCACGAAGCTGCAGGGTGCAGGGACCCTGGTACGGCGGGGGCTCCTCACCGTCCGACAGCGAGATGGTGGGTGGCAGGTCGATCTGGTGCTGCAGGTAGGGGTAGGTGGGCTGGAAGCGGCTGAATCGGTCGCGCTGCATGAAGGAGGGAGCGGTGAAGCGATCCCTGGCCTGGGGAGCATATAATACCTGAGAGAAAGACAGAGAGGGAGGGAGAGAGGAAGAGCCAGAGAGAAGAAGACAGGAAAAAGAAGGAAGATATATTATTTTTCTGATACATTCCATAATATCGTAAATATCTTCATATCAAACGAACTGATATTAAATGCCATGAGGTGGAGTTCCACTGTAATACTGTATATCACATCAGGGAATACTCTTCATATGTGCTAAAGAAAAAATTCCAACAACCATTTTGGTTTTGTAATTTTGACAAGAATTCTGTAAAATGAAAAACAATATAATCAGATCTTGACAATACCAGTGACAGTGGAATCAATGATAATAGTGAATTGCCCAGACAAACAAATACTTAAATAAAAAATAAACTCAAAAATAAACTCAAATAAAAGAAATACTTTCATAACATACATAGTGAATTAATATGTCACTCAATCCCAATCACTGGCATGAATGGGCCGCCACTTTGGAATGTTTGCAAAGTTCTTAATACCTCCATGGTCCTGACCCCCAAGGTAGTATAACAACCCTCAGAACTGATATGTAACCTGTGCGGACATACCTACATAAACCCTACATCTGTTAAACTCTTCCACCATGGACAGTACTCTTAAACGTTAGCAGGGTTTAGGCTTGGGCGATATCTATTTTTTTCATACCTTCATAACTTCCCAAACTTTCACTGAGGTAGACAGTACATGACGGTATTTCTTTTTTTTTTTGTATTTCCTATTCTCTTACCAATTATGCAGAGAAATGTCAACTACCAATGCAATGGTCGGTTCTGTTGGTACCATTCACAACTTTTGACATTGTAAATGCAATAATAACCGTTCTGATGTGTAACGAGCAGAACTGAACTGAACCGACTGCTTGGTGGAAACAAGGCTGAACTAAAGTGCTTCTCAAAATTAGACCTCATGACATTTATTACAGGCGAGCGTGGGGAGTATACTACAAGAATGCTCCACAAGCGTAACCGAATTTGATGTAAACACTTCATTCCAATGTCTCACCGATGTATCACCAATTAATTATTAAAGACATAACATTGTAATTACAGTGAACGTGAGAAAAGATACAAAGCGCCTTCTACAACTGAACAACATTCAACATATCGGTTCATCCTCCAGCTTTTGTCAGAGATCTTCACCTCAATTAGCTCTTCAGACTGTGACTGCGCGATCCATTTCTTCATTTCTCACATTTCTGTCCAATTCAACACATTTCAACTGTGGCAAGTCATTATCAGAGGGAACCCATTTCAATTAGTGACTGTGGCTCTAATAGTCAACCCCCACTGACAGACAAGGCAGTCTGGATGGAGAGAACAACAGACTGGAAAAAAAAACCCTGGGGGGGGGGGAGTAGGGGGGAATGGAGGATCAGGGCAATTGAAATGGAGAGACAGAGAGAGAGAAAGAGTGGAACTGAAAGGATTAAAAAGAAAGGCTACTGAGATAAGGAGAGAGAAAAGGAGAGTACAGAAATGAGAGAAGAAGAAAGAGCTGTGAAGATAAAGAGAGGAAGGAGAGCTAGAAAGATAAAGACAGAAAGAAACATAAGAGAGAGAGAAAAAAGAAAAAGTGTAGAGCCAGACAGATAGACAGGCAGACAGAGGGAGGGAGGGGGAGAAAAAGGTGTATAGCTGATAGAGGGAGCAGAGCGCAGCAGAGCAGGGCAGCTCTCAGACGGCTGTCTAGACAGTGTCAGGGGAGGTGTTGCTGATTAATGACGCACCAAAAACCATCCACCCCCCTGCCACACACACACGCACACACACTCAGCCCCCTTCCCTGCATCTATCAGCCACCCACACTCATTGGCTGCGTCTCCCTCTGTGTTTGTCTCTCCATGGCCTTTTCCTTTTTTTCCAGATCTCTCTGGGTGCTTTAACATTGACACTGTTTTTACCCCCTTTCACCTGCCGTCTATTCTTTCCTCGTTCCATCCATCCTTCATGTCTCTTTCTCTCTCTCGTTCTCCTTTTTGTTTACACGTAAGGCTTTTATCTGGCAGGGTACTCCAAATGAAAGCAAATTTGGTGTGCTTGCTTTGGTGTAACCTTGCCCTCATGTCCACACAAAGTTGCCAGTGTGCACAACCTGGCCAGCTAAACTTCTCACACAGCAACATGCTATTGTCTGCAACTTATCAATACTATCATGTGGTGAGTTGTGTTTATCCTTGTTCTTTGAACTCCATGTTTTTAGTTTTCCCAGTGCATCTTCTCCCACCGCGGCTCGTAAGCTCCTCCATCTGGCACGGACGCCATTAAGCAAACAGATCACCCGTCACAGTGAGTATACTGGCATTTGTTTGCGGTTCTGTATTCACAAGTCTTTGAGAACATGCCAAATTTGGTTGTGTTTGGAGTATAGTGCCAGCCGTACCCGGTGTGACATACAAGCTTCAATTTCTGGATGATCAAATATTTACAAGCAACTAAAATGCAAATGTCAGGATCTTTGTCCTGTGATAGTGTTCGTGTAGCCACAAAACAATCATACAAGGGTGAGTACTAAGAAAATAAGCCAGCTGAGAAACAAAGAAGAGCTGGGAAGAGACAGAGATTTCTTTTTTAACACAGCAAGTGAAGCAAGTAGATTAGACAAAAGAGATCAGGTGCAGGCCTTCTTTCTCCCAGTTTAATTCATTTTAGTTGCCATCTTTATAGTCTATACTTTTGCACTGCACTGCCTCTGATTGTCAAACTGTGTTTAATGTGCTACTTGTAGCAAGTTATTTTCTATAAGTCATTTCTACATACTGAATCGTTAGATTTATTCAACAGGCAGAACCCAAATTAGATTCTGTAGGAATCCGTCTGGATTGCTTTACGGCACCAGGAGTTTGTTTTATGGCACAAAACAGAAAGAACGAGCTCCACTTTCAGCACAAATGGCCCTCAGGTTTTTTTGCAAAGGTGGAAAAAAGAGATTCATACATATTTAACCTTTTCAGTGACGCCAGACAGAGAGAGAAATCCAGGTAATGGCAACATCAGAGTTATGAGAAATGTGACTCACGCTGACAACACTATTAAAATAAAACAGAGACTACCAAAGGTCTTGTCCATAATATCATTTGTTTATAGTAATTATCCCGAGGTTACACAATTATTTGACAGCAATGTCACATACAGCATCTTTTAAAACAAAGCTTTAAGTGCGAGTCACATGACACTGTTGGTGGAGATGGCTTATCCTACTTTTGCAGTCCAACGGTCAGACGAAGCACTTTGCAGTTAATTAGGATGTCGAAGCAGTTAAAAGATATGTCTTGTGGAGACATTCAGAAGCATTTGCAGCCCAAGAGCTCACAGCAAATTAATATAGCCAGTCTGGATGAAGTACAGCCTCAGCTGAAAGAAAGTTGTCTTGGTTGGTTTCATAGGAGTCTGAAGTGGAGAAAAGGGTGGAATGGCTAGAGGATACTGACATAAAGATGAAGGCATCCCTGGAGGCTAACCCCATAGCTAATAAGGCTGAACTCAACCACCTCCACAGATTGAGGATATGGAAAACCATAAGAGGCACAATAGTCCACAACTTGTGGGCATCTCAGAAGATAAAATGTCTTTGAATTTGTAAAATCTGTTCTCAGTTCTTTGCTCTCAAAGACAACTCAGGTTGAGCCGGCCCACAGGGGTCCAATACCACTGTCAAACCCTGAGGGACACCTAAAACAATTTTGGTTCACTTTCTATGTTCAACTGACCAAGAGCTGGTTCTATGTGCAGCATGTAACGAAGCGGAGATGCAGCGGGAAGGCGAGTGCATCATAATTTTTCCCAACTATCTGGGAGCCACACAGTTAAAACAAGGGAATTTCAAGGGAGGCAAGAAGGCTCTGTGTGCACTTCACATGAAGTTTGCTGTGTTGTGTTTTCAGGACATGGATGGGAACCTACTTGAACCTAATTCTAAAAAATTCCAAATATGTCATTATCAGATTTGAATAACTGACAGAGTGAACTGTCTGGACATAGGGGCTGATTGATGTTGGTTTGTTGAAGGTGTTTTGTTTGGAGGGGTTCACAGTTAGCCTGAATCAGGACATTGAATCCAAAAATAAGAGATGATACTTTTTTTCTTCCCCATATGACACATTAAGTCATATAGACTTTTTTTATTTCTAAAAGTGTCTCATAGTCAGTGGTTACTTGTTCGATTGAGAGTATTTTAGTGTCATCAGGCTTTGGTAAGACTAGAAATATTAGCTTTTTGTAGAAGAACACTACTGATAGAGTACCAAAATGGAGATTTGACTCATCTCTTGATTCTGAGTTGCAGGAGGCCCTGAGAAGTCCAGTTTATTCCTACATAAAGTCAAAGTCAAAGTCAAACGTAACTGTAGCATCCTCTGCAGTGATTGGCCCTCGAACCCCCGAAGCAGTATTGACAGGCTTTGTCATTCAGTATGCTTGTATTTCTTTTATAAATGCAGGAAGCATGCTGCTTTTATTGATTTCCATGGGGGCATTTTGAGATATATATATATATATATATATATATATATATGTATATATATCCATAACTTTTTTTCCCCACACAACAGTATTGTCTCCTTTTTGGGGATTTGCTGGGGTGCAAATGGGTAGCTCTCTTTAAAAAGAGGCAGCATCTTTTTTCTTATGAACAGCAAAGATGTTATATTTCAAAATAAAAGTAAAAGCCTTAAGCGCAATAGTATCAGCAAATCAGTTAATAGCAGTACAGGATATTGCTAAAATCAGTTTTTGGTTGTGAGGAACTGAGAAAATCTGGAACCAGTTCCAATTAAGAACCAGATCTTGATAACCAACGCAAAGGTTTTATAGTAACCCATTTTTATCAAATTACTGAGACAAATTACTTGAGTGCATTCACCGATTACTTGCTTTATGCCATGCACTACCGTTGCAACAAGTGTACGTTACTCTATGTGACAAGAAAGACTGTGATGGTGAGGGAGGACAAATTATATAATGTACTCACAATAAATATTTTCAAAAAGCCAGGAAAAAAAAAATGCATCCTCAATTCTGAGCGTAAATAAAAATACTATTATTTAGTAATAAAAGTCCAATCCAAAATAGTTAGTTGGTAGTAGTGTAATTACCCCAGTCAAACATAGAAAATCAAGTTAGCATGAAAAAGTTAACATCATTTACTTAAGTTGAGATGCAGTAAAAAGATTCAGTTTATGATAATATAATTTTTTGGATCATATTGTCCTGCCCTACACAACACCTGATGATACTTCTTGAGGCTTGTAAACTGGCAGAGGACAGCCTGGTGCTGTAAAGAGGCTTTTTAGGCATGAGTGTATGCATCTGACTCTATCTAGATAAGTTTTTAGAGAGTGACAGTTCAGGGTCCTTAGAGTTTGTAAGTATAAAGTTTAGCTATCGTCCTGCTTGGTCTGCGTGCTCCCAGTGTACAAGGCTTAGCTGTGGGTTTAATAGAGGTCAGTGCGGTGGTGGTGGTCTTACCTCCGAGGCACCTTGTCGAGAGCTGCTGTCTGAAGGCCACAGACACCCATCCTACACATCCAGACAGACAAAACAAAAACAAGAACGAATAAGGCTCAGATTTAAAAAAGTCCCCAGCTGGCTTTAAGATTGTTAGACACCTGTCTGGCGCTTGTAAGTGATGTTTGAGCTTCAGAGCGATTTTCACGTATTCATGTTACGAACGTGAGACGTGACTGAATCTTTAGTTTTTTATGTTAACAAAGCCATCAGTTAATCTCTTGAACATTTAATGTGTATTTGACAATGTGTTACATTCATGTTAGATTTGCTGTCGCAGATACAGCTTTAGAAATCAACAATCATTACTGCTTTGTTGTTTGTTGTGTCTGGGATGGTTTTTGATGCGAGACCATTAAGCTGACAATACAAACTTTCTTTCTTAACAAAGACTGATAAAGAGGAAAAAAAATCCCCTGAAAAGTAACAACTTAATGAGGACACAGATGAAACAATGCTGTGAAGCGCCTGATGGCTTCAAACCCAAAATCTTGCCCTGTTTAGGAGCGAGGACAACAAAAAGCAGACGGCTCCAGTCTTAAAAATAAGCAGGATAAAAGCTACATGAAACACAACTATCAAATAATTGCAGTTTCACTTCGTCTACATTTGACTTGAGGATCTTTTCTAAGGTGGCACAGTCAACAGTATTTAGTGAGAAAAAGGGAACATGAAAAGGAGGACAAACATGCATAAATCCTGATAGTTTATGTGTCTGTGAGGGGCAAAGGCCATTGGCTATTCTTCCAAATTGCACTTTCACTGCCGCAGGGCTTTGTCGGCTTGTTGGTTTCTGATGTTGCATTTATAGTATTTTTTGCGATGTGTCTGCTTCTGTTTGCATAATTTTTGTTTGATTGGACAGTGGAGAGCAGAGTGAGGAGAGATGAAAAAGATGAGAGGTTATTAGCTGAATATAAATAATATGTAATGGGACAACCAAGCATACAAAAGCTTTCATCTGTTTTTCAGGTACTGGTGTAGAAACTGAATATATCAATAGACCAATAATTTATGGATCATATTCTGTACCTGAGCCTATTTCAGTGGGCGCAATCTTACAATCTGTGTATATTCAAGTTTGTCTGTGTGTGTTTGTCCCAGAGTGTCGACATGTCAGTATGGGGGCAGAGCCGCTGCTGTCTAGACGGCACCATAGTGAATTAAACATCAAGGCTTGACAGAGTCTGGCTCTGAAGAAACCAATTCAGCAAGTTCACCTAACAGACTGGAGCAAAGCTGTTACCTCAGTGAAACTGGGACAGAGACTCCGACTGGGATAAAAGGATTCATTTAGCTCAGCGCAGCTTTACTGGGAACAAACTGGTAAGCTATGTTTGTCCTGCTTCCGAAATAAAGAAATGTACTGTCACAAAGACTCCACACGGACATGCAGTGAGAACAGATGAACAGACAGACACGCACAGTTTTTCACTCACGATCAGTTTAGATCAAAATGTTATTGGCATGGATGCTGAAAGAACAGCCCTGCCAGAGCAACTAAACACAACCCAACACAAACAGTATCTCTTTGTCTGTCACTGTTACACACAGACACAAGCAGAGAGTTACTGACCTGCTGCAGGGCATGGTCGTGCCTGCGGGCCTGGCTCTGCCTTGTTATGAAGGACCAGGTGGAGAGCTTGTAGTGGTTGAGCAAGCAGATGATCACCACCACCATCACTGTCATCACCACGATGATGATGACGATCTGAACAAACTCCAGTTCAGCTGCACAAACACACAAAAGGAGAGAGGGGGTTTAGCATCACACATTTACAATGATGATGTGCAAGTGCAAAATAACTTTAAACATTACATTCACACAAGGACATACATATCCAAAAATGTTATGAAGTTCATTAGGAAGCCTGAAAACATCATCACAATTTTCTAAAGCTTGATTTCAGGCTGTATAGCATAACATTAAAGTACAGGACATAGACTGAATGAAAATAACTATTCAAATTGTTGGAATTATAGTTAAGCAATGTATCCAACAATACCTAATTTTGTCATAGTGTAATGTTTCTTTTCTGTCTTCATCAGAGTGAAGACAGCTGATGTTTAAAACCCTACAGTAAGCCTGATAACAGACGTCCTAAAAGCTGTAGTTGGTAACTTTTTACAAACTTTTTCTCGTATTTGCTGAAACTGTCACTATATTCACACAATACAACATGAGACAGATGATCTGTGGAAAAAAAAAAAGTTCCCCCTTCTCGTTGAGCTTCTAATGGCATTACCACATGTGAAATAAAACCAATCAGGGCTGAGGAATCTCTTATGCGGCTGTCGTTCATGTCAATCACTGCTCGTGAACTGAGGTCACAATGTCAAACTAGGCAGCGCTGATCAAATACGCATCGAGATTCTGTAAAAGAAATTGTGTATTTCTTACCTCAAATGTTTTCAGAAACATATTTTAGTGTACCGTTTTGCTGTTAAATGAAAAAGTTGGTCTGGTCGGTGGGCGGTGGTACTTCAGTCGACATTTTACAGCTAAACAGTACACTAAAATATGATTCTGAAAACATTTCAGACGATATAATAACAGGATCTTGATTGACATAGTTTACAGTTTGACCACAGTTGACAAGCAGTAGTTGACATAACTGACAGCTGTGTGACTGTGTGACTCCTCAGCTCTGATTGGCTGTTTTCAGTGAGCCATGCAAACGTCTAGCAAATGTCATGAGAAGCAGTAGAAAGACAAGGATAGGCACATTTTTTTGCTTATTTTTGGTGTCATGTACTTCATTCAGAATAAAGTGACATGATATATGACACAAAGATATTTGTCTTCAGACCCTCACAATGGATAAGGAAAAACTCCCCCCTCCCAAAACCCCCTTTACCAGGGAAAAAAAGGGTAGAAACCTCTGAAAGAGCAACTGAGGAGGGAACCCTCTCCCAGGATGGAGAGACATGAAATAGATGTGTGTACAGAACAGATCAACATGATATATCGCAAACACAGCTTTAGATAACAGAGATCTGATGTTTTAAAGTCCACATTTAATTCTTCTGTTGTGTTGCACTTTAGCAGAAGAGGTATGAATTTTTATTAGGTGTTTATGTTCAACTGCTCTTTTGTTTACTTTAGATTTAAATAATTCAAGTGGTCGGGGTACAGACACTGTTTTTATGGCATTACCAGTGGGTAACTGCTGTAACTGCTGTAGAGGAAGCTCAGAGAAGTGTGTAAAACTGTGACTTTGCTTCCTGATCTCAACTCTGGGTTAGAACCACTAATAAACTCGGTCTGGTTCCTGGTTCCTAGATATAAGAGCAGCTCCATCCAAAGTGGGATGAGAGAGGGATGTTCTTGGCTTGTAAACTCATTTAAAAAAAGTCAAAATGTCTAATGTGAAGATGGTCTTTTTTACAAAAACATTCTACAGTTCGTGACAACTGGGCAAACTGTCAGCTAATGACAGTCTAATCTTATGAGATGATCACAAGCTACAAAATGGACCTTTTTGTTTCCTTCAATGTGAAACAATATTATACCTATATATCACTAAAAAACGTTAAAACTTTTAAAGAAGCCAGAGTTTAACTACGTGGGCACTGTTCGGAGTAATGGTTATAGCCTATGTTCACCAGCAGGGGGTAGCACAGGTCAAACTCCCAGTCAGTCTGTCACATAGTGTGTATTAGTGTGTATGGTTCAGAGAATTCAACAGACAAAAGCTTCAAATCACAGAAAAGATGAGTGTTGAGACCCTGGTGTCTGTCCCAGCATACAGTGGTGTCTTTGTGGGGATACTGAATAACGGCGGTGTTTCTGTCCTCAACAAACAACACACAGTGACACATACACACACCAGCATCAGAGCTGATCTGGGCCTGACCTCCCAGATCAGGGCACCGCTGGGAGACAATGATCACTGCCTTACAGTCACGTCTGCCTCTCGTCTCTTGTTCATTGTTTCATGGTTTGGTCCTTTTTTTTCTTGTCCTCCCACTCTGTCCCTTCAAACACTTCCTGTATCTCAACTTGCCCCCCCCATCTCCTCTAACCCAATGCACCCACCCTCCTCTTTCTCTTCCACAACTCACTTTTTGTGTTCTCCCAACTCTTCCTGCCTTTATCAGTCTTTATTCTTGTATCCCTCCCTCAACCACCATCATTCTTTCTCTGTGTTTCTTCATTGTCTTCCTCTTTCAGTTTCTCTCTTCCTCTATCTATCTCTTCGTCCTCTCTCTCGCTGCCTCCCTGTCTGCAGTTAAAGACTCTTTTGATGTGAGTTGTCGGTTTCGCTCTGAGCAGAAGTCTTGACCTTGTCTGGTCTTGGCACCCTGTCTGACCTCTGACTCATATGTTACTCACTGCTGGACACTCAGTCACTTTATGTGTGTGTGTAGTGTCTGTGTTTACAGTGTGTGTCCTTGTGTGCTTGTGGAGCTCTGTAAGAAAAATGACACAATGTACACTCAGCTATTTGAGCTACAATGCCTCGATTGTAGCGGACACCTCCTCCACAAATCTCTGTACAATTTTCGAGTGTATTACCCACAATCCGCCTGGGCAGTTTTTCATACAACAGGGATGGGATCAGGCGTATACAAGTATACTGTGTGTAAAAACCCCAAAACTTGAAGAACCTGTCAGATATATGATAACCACTGAACATAAAGCTTATATAAATTTAAAATAACATATATATTGTTACAAAAAATTGAAAACACACAAAAAATCAAAGCAGGGACCAGCCCAGTCCAGTAAAACCCAACCTATCCCAGTCTTCCCAGCCTCAGTAATCCTCCCCGGCTTATTCGTCTGCATTAGGGTGGGTTAATGTCGAGCCTGAGCTGAAACGTAAACCCACCCAAACCTGCCTCTGCCCACACCACAGCAGCCACAGGGGAGGGGTGGGATAAGATTGAGAGGAAGAAGGCCAACTAGCGCAAACCACATGGAGGGCGGAAAAAAATAAAAACGCTGTGAAGACCGAAACCTAAGCCAGTAAAACCAACCGACATTAACCACCAAAGAGCGGAGGAATGAGGTGCTTAGTGCAAAACAACAACGGCAGACAAGCTCGACAACTTTTCTATTGCGAGATGAAAGACGATGAGTGAGGTGATAAAGTGTTAAACAAATGACTGAAGCCCTCCTCATTAATGAAAGTATTAGTATGATGAAGCAACAACAGCACTGCACTATGGTCCCCATTCTTCACACAAGACATCTGAAACCGAGTTTTTAACCTATTTGTCACAATATGAGTCACCTAATGTGGAACATGTATGGTAAGGGAACAAAGTGCTGAAAGTGAAGATGAAGAACCACAATGGCACTTAATGACCCTCTGGCAATGTCATCAACCACATATGAGAGGAACAGGAGTGGAGTGTTCTGGAAAAAACTTGAAGAGCCAAATTCACCTAACATGCCATGAGGCAGAGAGATGCTGAGGTAAAGTTATATTCTGGGAACCAATGTTCTGAAAACCAACATAACCTCCAGGTTTGGTGTATCCATATGTCACTGGTTCCTAATCTTTTCGTCTTGCGAACATATAAAGCCAAGGACTGCCTGATGATCAGTGTTGTGTAAGTGAAAAAAATGAGTAATTAGTTATTTCCCTCAAAAGCAGTTGGAGAAATTTACCAATTACTGCATACAGAAGTGTTTATTTACAAGGGAGAGTAACTTCTGCATTACTTTCAAACATCTGCTGGGATTCTCTCCTTAATAAACACATAGCATATTTTAGTGCTGCCGTGGCACAATGTTGGACAAGACAACCGTCAAATTTTATCGTTAATTGTACCCATTATCACTATAATGAAAAGTAAGTGGTGGAACAATAAAACACAATAGATGTTTTGATAGGCCTATTTAATTTAGCCTCAACAGGCCCTCAAATCGAGCGACACAAGTCAGTTTTTATTACTCTTTTGGCAGAGTGAAACACAATAACTGTTTCCCAGACATTTGTCAGTAAATTCAAATATTTGATTTTTGGTTTAAAAAAAAATGTGATATTTGATTTTCTCCATATTGCCCAGCTATGTAACCTGGATAAAATATGGGGAAAAGACAAAAGCAATGGGTAAAGAGTTCGTTTCAGATCCCTCTACTCAAAAAATTTGTTTTTCTTATGTGTATGTCTCCTAAAATTTCGGACCTAGACGATACTGACTTGTATTTGTGCAAAGTTCCTTACTACAGGTTTTTTCACGTTCCTCCTCTGAAGGGGGTGATGTCTGTGCATTTCACTAAAATCTGAGATTCAAATGTACACTGGGCAGCTAGCTTAAGTATAGTCTCGCCACCAGACAATCAGAGATCTCTGCCTTCTGATAATCTGGGGACACTCCTTTCTAAAGTGTGCTTAACACACCGGAGAAAATGGCCGGCAACAAAGCAACGCCTCTTGCATTTTTGAAAAGGACACACCCTCCCGGAAATGTGCGCTCCCCCTTTTCTCGTCCGAGCTTGAAAATGGACGCCGAGAGATTTAGCTCCATATTATCAAACGTGTGCTCAGTCCACAAGATTGTGGAAATGAAGGACTTACAGCGACTTTGTTTAAAACTTTTAATGCAGTCGGACTATGTTTACGAGCACAAGAGTTCAGCGAGCCACCGAAGGACCGCCCTGCAGATTTACTATTGGTTCTGCAACGTGGGGAGTTTTTTTAAACTCTGAAATTGTATCTGCCCATCTAAACACAAAATCATGGAGAAAGACATCAGTCTTTAGTTAAGCAAAGCGTCTAAAGACTGACTTGTGAGTCTAGCTTAAGTACATCACTAATACAAAAGCCAGTTGCTTTCTAATACGGGAGACATATCAACGGAGGAACAGACTTCTACACAACACTGGTAAAGACACCTAAAACCTCCAGCTCAGAGCAAACTTGTCAGCACAGACAGCAGAGTTAACATTAGCATAGTGAATAGGCTCAAACATGTATGGCTGAATCTCTCTGATGTTTCCTCTAATGCTAACGCTAGCCATCTCGATATGCACTGCTCTTTCACCAGCCAACCTAGCTCGTGCAGCCAGTCAGGGGATTAAAATTATTACAGTTCCACCTGAAGGAAATATGAATATCTGCACATAATGTCACAGCAACCCATCAGATTGTTGTCGTGACATTTTACTCCAAACTACAAGAGTCACTTTCATGGTGCTGCTAGAGGATGTGCCATATTTCCCAGGATAAGAGAAAATAATTTTGATCTGGTGGCAGGACATGGTCATAATTAGGCTTATCCTCTGGGGACCATAAATGCTAAGTTTTTGTGGAAGTCCATCCAATGGTTGTTGAGATACTTCAGTCTGGACAAAAGACAGGCACACAGACATTGCATCCAATGAGCTGTGCTGCTAGTGTGGCCAGAAAGGAATGACTTGGGTAAAGTCAGAGAAAGCAAAAAAAAAATTCATTTCTATCTTGCTAATCATAACTTGGCCTCTCAGATTTGTTTTGCAGCTCTAAGGAGCCAATCTCCCTCCCAGGTTGGGAGCCGCTGCCCTCTATGAAGAGGGAAAATGTGTTGGAAAGATGTTATGTTGCTAAGCTGACTGTCTCATTTGGGAGCTTGAGCCACTACCAGCCCAGGCCTGTGTGCTCACCACAGGGAGGGGACTGAGGGAGGATTTCATTCAGACAACAGTCTTCTGGGAAACCAAGTCAACCAGGCCCTTCTGTAAGCCTACTGGATAAATATCACATACGCTTCCCTTCTGCTGTTGTAAAAGCCACACAAACCAGATGCCCGTCTCAAAGCTGTCCTCTGAAGTAAAGGTGGGGATGTTTTTACAGTTCAAGCAAAAAATAAAAGTAGAGCGGCCTCTCCTCTGAACATCAGCGAGGAAGGAAGCCAGAGGAGGAGTTGAGAAGGGAGGAAGGATGTGAGGGGAGGAGAAAAAAGACACAGCAAAGAGGGAAGGCCTGTCCTGTCTTAACTCCAGTATCCACCCAGTTCAGAGGATTCAGAACACAGTGTACAGCACTGACTCTCACATAGGCCAGGGATCAGTGTGTGCTGGCAGTCTGCATTACCAGCACCAGTCTGATGTTATTACAACAGTAATCCACTTGTCAAAACAATATCAGGCCGGCGTCTGCAGCACCCTTATTCCTTCAGCAGGCTGAATAATTTGCATTGCAAGCCAGCCGTCCCATCGCTTTTTTCTGCTGTGGTGAAGAGAGAGGCCATTGAGTTTATTTAAACCATGTGAAAGTGACCGTTCAGACAAGACCATTACACTACGCTTTCAAACATCTGTACAGACACTGGCTATAGCTTCGAAACGCCCAACTATTAACAGAAAGTAGTTTGCAAGATAAAAAGACAAAACATCAAAATGGTTTAACCTGAAGAACAAGGATCTGAAGGCTCAGATATCCTTTCAGGTCATCTATAGTTATCCTTTAAAAAAATCACGATACCAGTACAAATACCAGAACTATTATAGTGGTACCGAGTATCATTTGATACCCATCATGTGACTGGAAGCATTTCTTTGCGTAAAGTGCAACCAGACTACAAAGGTGGGTAGAAAAGCCATACTTCCAAACATTTTGATTGCATCTCGGCATGCTGAACTTCCATCTCTGTCAGACATACTGCGCTTTACTTCACCACATCACAAACTGTATTGGCTGTAGCTATTACTGGGGAGGGCCAATCACACATAGAGTTAAATTGATAGATGCTTGCGGTGATTGGCTATGAGCAAAACAAATAGTCTTTTCTTTTCTGAATGTGGGTACAAAAAGGATTGAATTCAGGTATAGTTTGACTGGACAAGTGTTGATGCTACTTGGTACTGGGTTATTTCTGTCGATACCTTAAAGGTATCAAGTCTGTGAGACTTATTTTTAGGGTAACAGCAGTGTTCCAACAAGATTTGGGTTTTCTTTCCAAGTGAATTCGTTTTATTTAAACTGTTTTGGCAGCTTGTGATAACTTGGGTTGCTTTTGAACCATTTGGGTGGTTTTCTCAAAAAAAAAAAAGTTAGGCTATTACCCACTGAAATTTCCTCTCCACCATGTAGTATAATTACTAACTACATATAGCTTGACTTGTGTCACTCTCAAGACTTCCTCAGATTAACTGCTGCCATTTTTCATGACTGAGGAAGTGAATCTTCTTCCATATCCTGTGACAGCAGTCTCTCACAACTATTATTATTTTAGCTCTCTACTGTACTTTCAACTTCAACTTTTAACTTCAGCTTTCCACTTTCAAAATAATGCTGAAAGTTGAAGTTGAAAGTACAGTTAGGAGATAAAATAATGATGGTTGTTGTTCGAGACTAGGGCTGAGGATACTTTGAAATTTGTGTTGATATACGACCTTAGTTTTGGTACCAGTACCAAAATGGTTTTTTGCATTACTGTTGTGACTGTGATATTCAGTAGAAGAGAGGTGACAGAAAATAAAGGGAGAAAAAAGAGAAATGACAGCCAACAAGGGTCTGCAGTGGGACTTAAACCCTAGAATACCAGCTTTCAGTACTCTTGCAGTACTCAGTGCATTTTGATACTCTGTGCTACAGACACATTTTGATCAGTACTGAAAAGTAGTGAGGTTTGATACCCAGCCTTATCAGACACAAACAGCTGTCACAGTAGCTCGTCCCCAGTCTCCTTTCAAAAGAACCGAACACTAAAAGAGAGAGTAAACAGCATGGAGAGAGAGTGCACACACAGTGACCCATTGACATTTGACCTTTGGGTGTATGTGTATGTGTGTGTGTGTGTGTGTATGAGAGAGAGTGAGTGAGTGAGAGGGGCCAATGGGAGGTCATACAGTTCAATGGACCTGCCAGTGTAAAAAAAACTGTCAGAGCACAACACTGTCTGAGGACACATTCAGACTTAAATACAAGAGATAATATCTTTCTGTGATGGAACATTAATCACACACAACTTAAAGGGTCAGTTCAACCAAATAACCAACATATTTTCACTGTTGGTATATTGTCATTAAGTTGGAGTGGTTTTATTCCTCTTGTTTCTGAGAGATCTATCACTGGTATTTCATCAGACATTTTTCACTGACACTACATACATGTGTTACCCATTAAATTAGGTAAAATACAACACCGTCATGGGTTACCTGTTACTGTCACACTGTGACACACTGTCTGCTTCCTAACAAGCTTAGCAACAGCCTGTTTTAGTGCAGAATTTCCTCTAACTTGGACCAACTCACACTGTACAAATTTATTCCTACTGGCAAACAGAAATAGTTAATGCTAGGGGAAAGTCTGTGACTAATGAGGGCGTACAAGCTACCCTGTTTGGCCCTGAAATGAAAATCAGGCTAATGGCTATCTATGGAGACTGCTTACACTCAGCCGGGGCCTCTAACATTGTTATTGCTCAATAAACTTAACATTTATGCTCAGATGACCTTCGACGGTTCCGTGAGAAAACCAGGCCTGATTTGTGCAGTTTGCACAAAGGAGTAGTCTTTTGTCCAAAACCACGAGAATGTATTATGATTTGAAAGTGGATGTATGCTGACAGTAGAGCCTGAGCGTGCAGAGAACGGCTCGCTAGCTGCTTGCTAATTTGAAGTAGGAGAGCTACTCCCACCAGCAGAGGAAATGCCTTTTCTCTCAGACTAGAGAGACTGTGCTTCAGCTGTTACGAACCCTATCTTGCAGCCAAGCAGCACACAGCCCCAGAGCTAAAGCAGCAGTTTATGGAATTGCTGCAACAGACGCCCATCAGTAAAAACGCAGCCTGACTGGGCGCTGCTCTGGGAGATGACAAGACGGCAGAAAACAGACGGAAATGACAGTGAAATGGCTGGGATTTGTGTGCTCCCCTAAAAACTAAATGCTTGGCAAGACATGGAGGCAGCAAGTGAGTTTTTTTTTTTTTTTACCTAGCCAAGCTGAGCTCAACAAACCCTCCAGCTGGCTTTTTCCTCTGCAGTCATTTCCTGTTTCCTGCTGCACTCCAGAGCAACATCTCAGTCATGAAAAAAATTACCATTCCCACAATCACACCTGGCAATCAAAACTTCCTCAAAGACTGATAGAGGAAGTGCTGCAAGTGCTGTGTAATTGTGCTGCTCCCAAAGCCCCAGGCACTCAATCTATTCCGCATGTATATCTGTGAACTATAAACCTGTTTTATAATATATGTATAAAGTCAAAGAGAGACAGAAAGACCAAAATAAAGGACACTTTCTTTGCTCCAACTTACTCGTCCTTCTGCTGCTGCCCAGAGAGCTCCAGCCCAGCTAGAGGCCTGCTGAGTTCACAGCCTGCTGCCCACCACACTGGGCCCACACACACACACACACACACACACACACACACACACACACACACAGTCCTCCTTCGACACACACAGCCCTGTCTGCTGCCACTGCCGTTGCTATGGTAACCCTTGGGCACGGTGCCGTGATCAACAAGGCCCGGAGCTGCTGGGGCGCCATTGCAGCGACCTGGCTGGCACAAACACGCACAAAACACGCACGCACGCACACGGTGGCACAGAGAGAGATAGAAAGAGACAAGGAGGGAGAGGAAGTGAATGCACGCACACTCACACACTTAAGAAGACTGGCACAGTTAGAGGGAAGGAGACAGAGTTCAGTAATGAAGGGACAGAAAGAGTTAGGGGAGATGGAGGGAGAGAGAAAATGAGGTGTACGCACACACACACACACACACATACACACACACACACACACACACACACACAGGCTCACACATCCCTCTGCCTCCCTTGGGAGATGTGCATTGTAACGTCTAGACGGCTGGTATCTGCCTGGCAGCAACAGTCCCTCTCAACCACAGTGTGTGTGTGTGTGTGTGTGTGTGCATGTGACACAGCATGTAGCAGATATCAGCCTAGTTACAGCCTCCTCTCCATTACTACAGTCAGTCGGTCGGTCTCTCCGTGGAAATATTGAACTAGTTTAGCGCTGCTTAACCCTGTGGAGAAGGGTCCTGTGTGTGTGTGTGTGTGTGTGTGTGTGTGTGTGTTGGAGGTTTCACAGACTAGTCGACTATCAAAACCACTAGTTGACACCATTCATCGCTGCAGACTAATCGATCATCTGTGGATTTAGCATGGTGCAGTGACGATGCATCTACAGCAGAATTGCAGCTGGGGTGCTGTAGACAAGTCATAGTAGTGTTGTCAGGCGTGAGTTTAACACTGTGCAGTGTGGGGTGCGAAAGCAGCAGACATGCAGCCAGAGGCCGAAAGAAATGCGGCTGTACATCCCAGTGCTTCACTACAGTTAGTAGTGTGGAAAAACTCCACCAGAGCACATAAAACTGTCAGCTGCAACATATCTAAAGGCAACACTAAAGTACTACATCAGTGCCATCGCTGTGCATAACCAGCTACACCTGCTTATGGCTAGTGCTAGCAGCTGCAACGCTAGCAAGGAGAGTGAACAAAGTAGGCAGACGAAAATCGGATAATTCTCCGAGCATCCGATCACCGACCACAGACAAAAACTGGTCTGTTAGTAAATTTTACTGTGAAGGATATTAGATGGTTTGCTGCAGTGTCTGGAGATGCTATAGGGACAGTGTATGTTAATAATCTGAATAGAGTCATTACGACAGCTCATTCTGCTATGTCAATGTGTCAGTCACTATTAATAATGTTTATTTCCATATTGCAATACATGTGTTATGCAACCTGTGGACATTCTTGTTCACTGGCGAGAGTATTACTGTAGTTTCACCAGTTTTATCTGAAGCTGATCTTGTATTTCAGACTCTTTGAACATGTCATCACAGTTAAATAAACAGAATGTAAGGTATTCAGACAGTAAATGACTCCCCGCAGAGCAGTCGTGTTGTTATTGCAGTCAAACAGAACCTCCAGCTCAGACACAGTAAAGCCAACTCTTTTCAAGAGAAAAGTCCATAAAAGTCTCCAGATGACATCATATACTAACTTGCATATTGGTGATGTCATCATGTATTAGTTTGCATAAAGGATAATGGAACATTTTTGAACTTTCCTGAATTACATTCAATTGGAAAATGCTCAACAAATCATTTGATTGCAATGAGAGCTACAGCGTTTTTCTTGCACTTCTACTCCAGAGAGCGTAACCATCAACGTAACCATGGAGACTCACTACAACTGAACTTGCATGGGCAAGCAGGGTCTCCTCTTCCTGCCTGGGCAACACGTACCGACTACCTGCGTCAGTGCTGTTGGCAGAAAAGCTGTGGACTGCGATTACTCTAAGCAGCATGCCTGGGAATGAACTGCAGTAAGATATATTTAAATATATTTCTCACTTTCTCCCTAATGGTCAGTAGTGAAATTTATTGGAAGTTGCTTTTACAAAATAAATTCACTAAGAGGATCTGAAAAATTGCTAGCAAGAAAGTCACCAAGTAGGCAACACTCCCCAGACAAGTGGGATGTGGGTTTGGTCCAATCAGATCGCCTTTCAGAACTCATCAAAGGACTCTGCTATTTCACCAGGTGGCTCCCACCTAGATTAGTTCACCCTTCACTAATTGTGTTTTGTTGATGGGAACTGATCATTGTTATCAGTTATATCTCTGAGTTATCGACCACCCGACACCTTTTTAGGAGTAGTTGATGACCACTAAAATGCAGCAGTCACGAATGTCCTGATGTGTATGTGTATGTGTATGAGAGTGTGTAGAATACTCAGCCCATTAGACAGGTATCTCATGGTCAGAAAAGACATGGAGACAGTGAGGAGGAAAAGAGGAAAAAGGATGAGACCCATAAAGGAGGAAAGAGGGAGGAGGATGTAATGAGTGTGTCAGAGATGGAGGGAGATACACAGAGAGAGAGAGAGAGAGAGAGAGAGAGAGACAGAGACAGAGACAGAGAGAGAGACTGACACAGACAGAGAGAGAGAGAGAGACAGGGAGAGAAAGGTGCCAGACATGCTATGGGGACTCGGGGCAACAAGAGAACAAACAATTACAGCTCTGTCTCTTTTCTCCACCCTCCCTCCCTTCTCTCTTTCTCCTCATCCATCTATTCCTTCTTGTTTCACTCACAAAGCACAGGGGAATCAGACAGCCTGTCTATGCTTCACCACAGAGACTGAACAGGATTAAAAATCAGGATTCATACATGATGGCTACTTCTAACTTGTGCTTTGGGACAGGAAACATTCTTGCAGAACTTGAAAGGATAATTACGGTTTATGACAATGCAGGTCCTACTTTTTATATAAATATATATGCCACAACATAAGGGAAAACTGCGCACAGCTATGGCAAGTACAATAGGCCAAAGTTGAATCAGGAAGCTGGTCTTTTGTTAGCATCTGCATTAAATTGAACTAACCTGGGGGTTTGATAAAAATGTGTCTGACCGTCTGACTGCATATATTTCTTGCACCATTGTACTTCTTTTTCATGACGGTGTCACATCATGCATCAGCAACTAACTTTTTGAGGAAAATGAAATGAAATGTACCTCTTTAAGTTATAGAACTGCCCTTCAAACTTCAGTGCTTCAAATCATTGGTTTACCAGCACCACAAACTACTTCCCCCAATTAACTATACATTTGAATGAACACCTCTCTTAACAGTTGAAACAAAAACCGAAAATTATAATCTTCACGAGGGGAGGATTCATTGCAGAACTTCTGCATGAGTTTCATTCTTGTCACATACATTTCACAGTCACACTCTGACTCTACATGCATTTACGTTACTGCTAAATGTTTTTTTTCCACACTTTCTCTGAACATAGATTAAGTTTGATTATTGCTGAGGTGGGCCATAATGATGAGACCAAATGCTGAGCTAGCAATAAATCCCCACTTTGGCTCCTGAAAAAAAGGACTAATGTGGCCATATCATCTCCATGTGCATGAATATAACATGAACAAAGATACGAATAACGGCAAGCTCTGTGATAACATATCATAAATATTACAATATAGTCTAATATTATCAATATTCCAATGATGTAATATTCATGAACAGCAGTAAAGCAGAGAGGGGAGCAGTGTTTAAGTATTCATCCAGTTGGTGAGATGGCGGAGGGGCGGATGGCTCAACATGTCACTTCACACGCACATAAACACACACACACACACACTCGCTGGCAGTCAGAGCTGGCCTGCAGTCTCTCAGGTGTGTGTACATTATCAGAGCCAGACAGACAGGATAGTGTCTAGACACCCCTAACCCCCCCCCAACCTCAGTGCCATAAAGCCAGACTGAGTACACTCTCCCTGAGTGATTGAACCAGACTGGAGGGTCACTAATGTCAGGGTTAAAGTGAGTGTGTGTGTGTGGGGTGTTGACCGGGGTCAGCCAGGGTCAGTGTTTGAGTGAGTGTGTGTGGGGGTTGAGGTACATTTTGTACGACTGGAGCTCAGCCTGCTGTAGCATGTTGCTCAAAGCTTCAACAGGGCTACCTGTATGTCTGTGTGTGTCTATGTGTGTGTGTGTGTGTGTGTGTTAGTTGGGTGGATATTTCTTCCAAGATTCTACTTAAGGAGGACATAGAACTCTGTCACTAATGTGAGAAGTATCTGAAAGGAAAAGAAAAGAATAAGCTGTCTACTTAAGAGAAACTTGCTGCTTGTGTAGTTGCTTGATGACGATGATCATTACAACTATTATTTTAAAAGACATTGTGCAGTCTCTGTTTCTATTTCTAAGCATGCTGGTAGCAGATGACTAAAGGACAGAAAGTGAAGGTGATCAGTCTGAACATATAACAACAGCCTGGACCCAAAGTCCTACAAGTACCTTAACAAGCAAAAGGAGCAAGGCGATACATGATGGAAAAACTGTGATGACAGTGAATGGCACTGCAGGGGGGTGGGGCACCAGACAGTGTTGTCCAACAGACCATAATAACCTGGAGCAGATTGGGAGGATACAAAGAATGTGTGGTAATGTGCTTTAACCTGGAAGCAGAGCTTTGACAGTGACTGGCAACGACGGGCTTTGTTAGCCTCATCGCTAACATACGCATCATCATCAACCTCTTCAACTACAGTCAGAGGAGACAGACACATGGTAGTGAGCTGTTGTGACAGCCTCAGGGCGAGGATGTTAGCCAGTAGGACGCACACAAGCACACATACAACCCAAGGGCAAATAAAGTCCGACAGGCAGACAGATGAGTATAGCTGATATTGATATTATGTTCTATTCATGTTCAGATCACACTTGCAAACCAATAATACAAGGCTGAAGAAACTTAAGGGATAGATCTGGAAATGCTCTTGATTTTTCTTATTGTCAAAAGAAGCAAAACAGGATTTTTTTCAAAATAAGAAGAATATAGAATATCACCAATAAAATCCTTTAATATAATACATATAAAATGTTTGTTCGTATTGAAGAACTTTGCATGAAAATATCTGTTAATCAATCATCCGACCCATCCCACAAACCAGCAACTTTATATATTATAGTTGCGCAATTGACAGAACTGACAGAGCACTGCAGCTCTCTCCAACCAAGGTGTGTGTTTAGGGAAAAGGATCACAATTAAATCACAATGATGGGCTCATTAACAACTGACAGCCATTAGTGATGGACAATGGCATAGTCCTTTGGCCCAACCCTAGTACATACTACTTGTTGCTCTTTAATGTTCTTTTGACATTTATTAGCAGACTAAAACACTTGTCGGTGTATATGCTGCTCCGTCAGGTCTGGAAGAATTGCATTCCTGGTACCTATGGTACCTACAGTACTGGAGAAAAATGAGCACCGCAACATTTTCAGAATTTTGGCATTGACTTGGTAACGAAGTGACATTCCTAGTGAAAACAATACCAGCCCTGCTGTTTCGGCTGCTAAAAAGCCAATGATTGCAGGTGCACACGTGAGCACATGGCCGTGCACACACACACCATCTCACCCCGCTGACTCCTATCAGCAACTCAGTCAGCCATCCAGACGCATAGATCTTTGTTAACTTAGCGGGGGGGGGGTAGGAAAATTATTCTGCAGTGTTCATTTCTGTACAGGTCAACATCAGAGGCTGCTGAAGGCAGAAAAAGGTAAAATCATGCTGAGGTCTGGCTGAACAGACCAAGGGAGAAAAGAGAGGAGAAAAAAGAAATAGAAATAGAAAGGAGTAGCACATAGCTGCCAGAGTGGCACAGATGGAAGAGTCACAGAAAAAACAACATAAAGATAAAGAAAATATAGCTCAGGTTGAAGAAACACAGAGGTATTGGACACAGAGAGGAAACAGGAACAAAGATAAGAGCGGGAAAGGACAGATGAGGGGAGAAAAGTCAGCAGAGGAAGAGATAGAGGTGCGGGGAGAATGTGGTAAAGGCAGACAGATGTTAAAGGCAGACAAACAACAAAGCGTGGCGTCTTGTGTCTCATCTCTGAGACTGAACAACAAAACAGCGGAGCGGCGGAAAAAAAGAACAAAACAGAAGAGATGAGAGAAAGGAGGAGGAGGAAGAAACGAGTGGGCTTTTGTCTGTCTGTCTCTCTGTCTGTCTGCATGCTTCCTGGCACATGTTCATTTGATAGAACAGGCACCCCCCCCGTCCCTCCCACCACCACACACCTCACCCCCACAGGAGAGGCGATTTTAGCATGCAACTCTAAAGTAGGTTTTCAGTATCAGTAGGGGTAGCAGACGCCTCCCAGACGTATGCTGCATATGTGCTGCAAACTCTCGGTGGCTGCTGTGATCAGCCAGAGACAGCAGGGAATACTGTGGGTGGAACACAGGAAGCTCTGGGAGACATGAGACGCATCCAAACTGGAGCTGCTTGGTGTGTTGGGGTTACACTGACATACTGGGCTCATACTGTATGCCCATTTCCCCCACCTCCAGTATAATAATGATTTTGTATTTGCTTTTTTTAAGTGTGACTCTAAGAGCCTGTTGACACCTGGTTAACACGCCTTTCGGTGATCTGAGGACAAGTGGACAGCTGAAACACACTGCAGTTCACACCTGTGTCTATCATGCATCTCCAGCTGACACCTTATGCTTAGTTTTGTTACTGCCTACATCATTTACGCAAGATGTCAAATGCCCTGCGCACAGTAACGTCCACACTCTAGCTAGCTGCTAGTATGCTTGCTAACAGTTGTGTCAGTACAGCTGGAGATATCACTGTCAGCAGGATTCAACACGTCTCCTTACACAAGGCAAAACAATGTACATTCACACAGCACTTGGTCAAAATTTTTGTAAAATGAGCAAGTTATAGAGCGTTGGCACACGGTCATCAAAACAACCGCCATGACCTGTATGGATGACATAGTCCTTGTCGGGGATGCATTGGGACATATTAGCATTTACACTACAAAAGGTATGTGGTCAAATTCCTCCCAGCTAACTCAAAGAAAAAAAGGTAGAAGAAAAAGTGGGTAAACAAAGAGGTCCGAGAGCTCCTTACCCTCCGAGCAGAGGACGAGATCAGCCGCCATATAATGATAAATAAATTGTTATTGCCATGTTATACCATTGTTGTTGTGTAGAAAGTGCTGCCCATGCGTATGTTACACGTCACACTAGAGGCTGATGCTGTTGTGTTACATGTCATGTGAGTGACGCCTCTTTTGCCTCTGCAATGCAGGTATGCCGTCTACATGATGATACTGTAGTTTGGTTCTGTGTAAAAATACAAAGGCAGCATAAAGAAGGGACTTCTAGCAGCCCTATAGCACAATCTCTGTGTAAAGAAGGCTGCTAATATTAATAAAAGCTTGTTGCAGCACTACTTTAAAGCCCATTACTGTGTAATATATCATTGTATGCAGAAGCATTAAGATCTCCCTTAGTTGAAACTAAGGAGCTAAGTTCAAACTCTCTGGGAAATTTTCGCTATTCTTTGACATTTAAAGACTGAATGCCTCATTAAAAACATGCAAAAGATGAATTGATAAATGAACATATTAGCCTCATTTCACAACTTACCAAGAAACAAATTCTGAGGTAAATTAAAAAAACTTTATATGGACTAAAACATCTAAAGCACATAATGAGGAAACAGAGAGCTCTTTGTCTTCTAAAAACCAACCAAAGACAAATGGCCTCCTCCTCTGGTGTGTAATTACACCCCGTCTGTTTGTAATAACTCAGTTTAATCTGCTTGCCTTTTTTTTCATCTCTACCCGCAAATCATAACTGGTTTCCATTTTGGAAAAAGATGGCTCCTCAATAGCAGCATATGCTTGCGTGGCGTTTTATTCTGCTATGACTCACTGTCATACTTGCTGTCTTTCAACCAAGATGGACTCTCTCTCTATTTTAGTCTGTTTTCTCCTCTTTCTCTCTCATTATGTCTGTCTCTTCCACTCTTTTCTGTCACACACCTCTCACTCTCCTGATTTTTAATCCATCCTTCTTCTTTCATCATTTATTGCTCCTCTTCTGTCTCTTCCAGCCTCCTCTCTGTATCCCACCTCCTCTCTTTCACTTCACTATATATACTTTTGTCATCATTTCTGCGTCCCTCTCGCTTATACCACCTCCTCTCTGTCTCCTACCTTCCCTCCCACTCCCTCCGATTCTCACATGAAGGGGTGTAAACATGTCTTCCACATGCGGTCTCATTGTGTCGAGCCAACAGAGCAAAACAGAGCAAAATGCTTAACAACCATGAAGCGATGCCTGGCAGGCAGGATTAGGCAGGGAAGAGAGACAGAGATAGAAAAGAGAGGAAGAAGGAGAGACAGACCAAAAGGAAAGAAAGACAGTGAAAGTGAGACAGTGATAAAGAGAAGCGAGACACGGAGAGGGAAGCAACGTCAGTGCAAAAAGGGGGGAAAAAACGAGTTGCGCATGTATATGAGAAGAAAAATGCAAGATAAAGGGAAATACGTGTGGGGGAAAAAAAGTCCTATCAAAAAACTTTTTTTCCTTGCTGGAACACTTGTCCGTGACCGCAGGCTGAACTTCGGTGCGGTGCTGAGCAACAGCTGCCGACAACAGCGGAAACTACCAAAAAAAAAAAAAGACAAAAAAAAAAAAGTCACTGCAGAAGAAGAAGAAGCAGGCAGAGGGGAGTAGGGAAGAGCCATTCTCTAAGTAATGGTGGTGGTGTTTTAGAGATGACCAGGATGTTTTAGGCTTGCTGAGGGAGGGACGGAGGTATAAATAGACCTGGGGCAGCGGGGGCGGAGGGGGGATTGAAGCGGTTCAAATAGAGGGGAGGATAGTTAAATGTGGAGAGCAGCTCATGTCTTACAAAATAGAAGAAAAACTCAAATCTTCTGGGCAAAAAGACCAACCCAGTTGCTGCAGCAGTGTCTCAATACCTCCGCAACTGACTGATTCCCTCAACAGGCATTGAAGCAGTAAGGTCAATTTAAAGGGTTGATTCGTCCAAATGACAAAAAAAATTCTCTTACTAACCTCTAGTGCTGGGGTCAGCATCAGGTTCAACTATGGGCCAGTTTTTCAGCATTGTCTTATGGGGGGGACCAACAGAGTTTCTCAGGCATGGAGGAGAGGCAGCTCTTCACTTTGACAATTGTTTAACAATGAAACCTATTAATAAAAATTGTATGCAAGGGCAGACATCTTTTTTTCCTCATAAGGCAGTGCGTGCTTACAGAGTTACAACAATTACTGTAAAACTCATTAGGCACAACATGACTCATAGGGCTGCAACTAACAAATAATGTAATTAGCGATTAAAGAAGCATTTCACTGCTGGAAAGATGGTCTTTTCATAACACTGGGCTGTCTATGCAGTAGAAAGGCACACATAGTTTTGAAATTGGTGCTATATGACCAAAGAAAATAGAGGAAAAGGGCTGTGGCATTTACTTTTGCTCATGAGGAAGAAAACCTACAACTACCAGAATGCAGTGAGCCACACCAATAGATAAATGCTCAGGCTTCTGGTGGGTGACATAATGTGAGCCGGCCACCAAAAGCTCTATGGTGGCCGTCTGGTGACGAGCAATGTCATATTACAGTTTAACGGTAAGATAAAATATGTTTCTGACAACATCTGAGGTGAGAAATAGGCAACGCAGTAGCAGAATCTTAGTTCATACTTAATGCTTACTTTTATCATTTGATCTGTCTTTTCAGCCTCCAATTACACAATACAGGAAACAGTATGTTGCCCACTTCCACTTCACAACCCCTCAAAATACAAATGAACAGTGCACTAAAATACATTTCTAAAAACATTTTAGGTTAAGAAACAGGCAATACAGTAACAGAATCTTGGTTTCTATTAATCCGCAATGCCTAGTTTAAAGGTTTGATCTGAGTTTCTACCCATCCATCTTGCGGAATAGTATCTTTCTCTCTCTCTCTTTCTCCATCCGCTTCTATACTCTTTTTGTGCTAATGTGTTCAGTCCCAGACACACCAAACCAACATCAAAGAACTAGCGGAGATGAAAACTGACTGTTGCATCACCTCAGCCAAAAAGTTGCACATGTACACACCACAAAGACTACAGTTGATGGCCAATGGGAACATATGTTCTGCCCGTGCATGAGAGGAATTAACTCTCCATACCACCAGGGAAATCGAAAGACATCTTGACACTAGTTAGCCAGTTAGCACATTAACGACACAGTCCAATGTTGAAAGAACAGAGCATATTTGCTGTGTGCCGGTGAACAATAACACAAACCGTCAGGTAACGTTTATTCTGGGGATAAAGAAAAACAATCTCACATTACCTGAGAAGTTTGTTTTGTTCTCACTCCATCTTGACTTAGGTCATTGTTTACTTTCCTCACTTCCGTTCTTTCTTCACATGCACTGAGCTGAACTGCTAAGTGATTTAATTCATCTGTGGATTCCACTGTCTCTGACGCTGATTCAGCATGCTGAATTGGCTGAAAGAAAGCTCAACACTGACTGATCGTTAGCTTGGTATGTTAGGGCTTTAAGTGTACACCCTAGAGCCAGTGAATATCGGTCAGATAACACACAATGTATCCAAAGTTTTCTTCATGAATTCAACGCAACATGGGGTGAAGAATTGATATACAAATGATCATTTTTTGTAGCAAGTATTCCTTAAACTGATTAATCTTATGGTTTATAAAATTGCCCATCACTATTCTTTAAAGCGCAAAGTGACATCTTCAAACTGCTTTAAAGTCACTTAACAAGGATTGATAACAAATTGACAGATTAGAGAAGTTGGAACTCTGCACCGTAGGATGTTTCTGCCTGAAAATTAGTCATTTGCACGTTTAGTTATTTGCAGGTTTTGAAATTTAAACTAAATAAAACTTGATAAGGCATTCAAAAGCATTTGAAAGGCATATTCGACACTGTATTTTGATTCAATAAAATGTTACTAAACTCCAACTCTGGGCAAATTAAATCAAAATTGCCTGCATGGCTGCAGAAGTAATTGAAAACATACTTATTGTATTTTGAGTACTTTCGGTGAACTGACCCTTAAATGTGTTACGACTCTTTTTGTTGTCTTTTCCTTTTAAAAAAATCTGTCTAAATAGATCTGCCTTCATGTGTGCGCCGGTGTGTTTTTATGTGTGGCTCTGCTGATGAAAGAAAAGGTTGATTCAGCTGAGGTCAAGAGGATGATATTAAACGAAGCATTTTTCTTTTGTGTTTTTATGATATCTTCAGAATTCACTTTATTGAATCGACATGGGGAGCAGAGGAACAACACAGACTTGACATCTCCTTCCTTCTCTTCCTTCTCCCCTTCTCCCCCCCCCCCCCATCTCTTTTCTTCTTCTTCCCTGTTGTCTTATCTTTCTTGCCTTCCCTCTCACACTCCTTCTTCCCCACCCACACGCCCTCTTCCTTCCTTTTCTCCTCTCTCTGTCTCTCTGTAGAAGTACCACTTGGGGAGTTCAGCTCTCGGCGAATGCTGCAGAATGAAAAGAAGCATCTGACTCGACGAGGTAGAACTCGACACAAAGTCCGAGTGTAAGCAGAGATATCAACAACTTAGCAACACCCACGCACAGACGACACACACTTTTTCTCTCGTTTTAGTAATCTTTTCAGTACTTCTTGTGCTGATGTGATAGCTTACACTTTCTATTCACAGGGCAGGAGTCAGGTCAAGATCATGGTGAGTTAAGCCCAATTCATTGGACAGCTTTGAAGAAATGTTTTAGGTGAGGTGTTTTTAAAAAATGCAGTTTATTCTGAGTAAAACTGGGATTTTTTAAAAGCAGAATTAGACATTATTGGATTGAGGCTGATTCGCAGCCATTAAACGCTGCATGAAGCTGCAGTCTGACTCTGTGTGTGTGTGTGTGTGTGTGTGTGTGTGTGTGCTTCTGCAGACAAAAAACAGCTGAGAGGGCATGTCTGTCACACTCTCTGTGCTCTGGCTCCTAGACATTCAGCCAGGCTGGTAGACATTCAATGCAGCAACAGTCACATATTAACTGAGAGAAAGCAATTTGGCTCTTGAAATGGGACTCCGCACAGTCCCACCCGCCTACTCACACACATATACGGATACAATTCATCATGGCAAGCAAGTTTCTTATGAGGAACCATAAACTCTTCCCATTAAGATTCTTGTCTCATGAAAATATAATTGCTGTAAATGAGCAGCCCAGGGTGCCGCATAACTGGTAGGGGACTAAGTGTTTATGGAAAAAGCCATTATTACAATCGCAAATGCAAAGAATTTTTGAAAATTTATGACAATAGAGGGTGCAACTTTTCAGGATTTGTAATTTATTGATAAAAGCATCACTGACAGGATGGCGCAGACGTGGACAAATATCAATGGGGCCCTTTTATGAAGCCTCACCTGGCGCAGACCGCGGTGTAGGTGATGTGCTGGGTTAATCTGGCCGACAGATGGGGCAGGCTGTGGGTAAGCGGGGGCCATGTATTGCGATAGTCTTGGGACGGCACTGTGCTGGGCCAAGCCGGATGCTGTGACTATGACCTATATTAATAATTCACATGCAGGATCTCCATGCTGCATGGAGCAGGAGCCCTAATCATCATTAGCGACGCTAGCCAGGAGCCACGTTAGCTTCCAGCAGAATGCCAAGCGTGAAGATCAGAGATGGGAGATAGACAGGTAGAAAGTATGCCATCCCTGTCTTCCTCTGATTTCTGTCTAATTCAAACTGAACCATACTATAGAAAGAACGGCGGTGTGTGGTCAATGTGTGAATCTCAAAAAGTGGTTAAGTTTAACTAAAATGGGCACTTTCAAACACTTTCAGTTAGCCTAAAACATACATTTGTCTCTTTAGCTTTCGTTTAATAGGAGCAATTCTGAATATTGGAGAATAGTACTGTGAGAAGGATTGCTTTGATACCCAAAGGTGAGATGTGAAAGCTTCTGGGGAAACCACATTCACCAGTATAGACTTAATATTCCAGCATAGCAGTCTAGTGAAAATCATGTGATCATGTCTATAGAGAGCTGCAGGCCTGCACCTCCCTAAATTTAATCACATTAGTGGATAAGGCTAGTGTTATTCTATATCTTTTGGCACTCAGTACCAAGACTTTCCTATTAAAGATGTACATTTTTTAAGACTCTGTGAAGCAAAAACACATTTTCCCTATTTTGATCCTGTGTCTCTGTTAACTTAGCATATTTCTCCTGTTATTGATGTAAAAAATAATAATAAGAGTATTTTCACATCAAAATCCCTTTTTCTGTAAAATGGTTTCAAATGTTTGATAAATCATCCTGCACTCAGAGATGTTACCAAAAATTAATCAAATCAAATGAGACTTTGGGCGACTGGCTAGCCACACCAGTCATATAAAACACTTCGCCATTTGTGGGTTGTGGTGGCTAACAGAGCAATATGGAGAGAGACAGAAAGAGATGTGTGTTTGAATATTAGTTGTTTTCATTTCCATAACAATGTGGCAGAGGTCCATTTTATCAGTCTCTCCCTCTGACTTATGATCCAATGGTATGTGAGGGGCCAACAGTCCACTGTAGTCCGGTATCGCACTAAACTCTAAACATGCCCACTTTTTCGCAGTCCAATCAAATGCAAAGGATTTCATTTAAATCCCACTGTTACTGTACACCGATCAAATATTCCGCAAGAGATATGTCACAGTACAGAATCTAATGGCGCTATAATTTCAGTGTTACTGGGACAGTAACAGTCACATGTATGCAGTCACAGTTAAAAAAAATCAATAGCTTTCTAAAAATAGCTGGCCACTGTAGTGTTGAGCAAGCATTACTCAAATAAGAGTAGCCTGTAGAGTGTGTGTTTATGGCAATGAATGAACATGTCACCCAGTGCAACAGTGTGGCTCATCTGGAGCTCTTTGACACAGAGGAATCAGGCTTTGATGCACATTAAATACTTGTCAGGAGCAACAAACCATTGTTGGATTGTGTGTTTCACAGTATGTTGATGAAAAGACAAACACAGAAGATTGCCAGCCTTATACTTTAATCAAGAGTACTTTCCATCTCTTGACACCAGTTCATTTTGCTGTTTCATGGGCATACAACTTCACAAAAATCAAGATGGGAGATAATCTCTCCTTGAAAAAAAACAAATCTCCATCCCATATGTCTGCAAAGTTGACCATGCAGACAACAACACCAACTCATTAAGATGATGATGCTTGATAACTTAGTTAGCAAGACAATAATGATCCAAAACACTTTGCATAACAAGTGTCAGATACATCTGGGACCTCCAATGAGTCTGCATGAAGGAAGGGGGTGGAGGAGAAGAGGAGAGGAAAAGGAGACGAAGAGGAGAGGAAATAAATGAGAGAGAGGAGAGGAGAGATGCTGTGTTATGGTTGGGGGTTGGGAGTCAAAGAGGCAGGCCAGACCAGACAGCCTCTATCTCCCTCTGACCCCCTGTCTGAGTCTGTGTGNGGGGGGGGGGGGGCTGGTAGGTATCAGACACCGCTGTCTGACTTGTGTGTCTGGGTGGGAAGGGAGAGGGACCAAAAAAAATATATATATCAGACAGCCCTCTGAATCACCACTGAAGACCAAGGAGCACAGAGACAAGGAGAAGGATCTGAGAAACCAGAGGCTTCTTTTTCTGACGCCCACACACATCCTTTACTACTTGACTCCAGGCTGAGAGGTTAAACTGGGTTAAAATGTAAAAAAATAATAAAATACCCCACAGACATCACTTGCTCACCACATAATGTTCCAATACCTACTCCCAGTATGCACTGAAGGGGAGCCATGGTGCATGGTGCATATTATTGGCATGAAATTGGTGGACCAAAACAAAAATGCGAGTTAGTCTGGAACCTCTCAGTTCATTTTTTATTTCCAAGGGGCGTAATCAATGGGCATTAGTGTTATCAAAAATTTTGATTTATCAATAAATATTGATTCTGAATATGTGAAACAGTTTCAATATTCACTTTCTACAGTACTGATGCACTGGTACCACAGTTTGATGGTTAAAGGTGTTTTTGCTTACTCTAATAAAATATTTGAGACATCGGGACGGGGCGAAAAAAGGTGTTTGATCAATCTGTGGGTCTTAAAAAACGTCTCATGGGAGCTCCTCTTGACAGTCATTGTCTCATACACGACCCATATAGGTTTTGATTGGTTCATCAGATCTCAAGTTGCTGGAAATCTGTTCAAAGTTGAGAGGGACAGCAGCAAATAAAACGTGAGCTTGTGAATTCGTCTGGTTCCCAGGCAAGCATATTATGTGACGACAGAGAAAAATCCAGGGCTGATCTGTTGTTTTTTTATTCAAAAACACAAAGGCTGCCTATTCTCCTGCCTACCTTTATCTCTATCTCCTTCTCTCTTTCTCTGCCTCGAGTGTAATCCTTGTAATTTCCTGTGATAAGGTCAGACCCAGAGCAAGGCCTTGTTAGGGCGCAGCCAGCGGCCCTGCTAGAGCAGGCTGTGGATTTAGCCCCCCTTTGACAGGATGGTGCTGGAGTGTTGAGGGAATATGGCACTGACAGGGAAGCTGAGATGGTACAGGATAGGAGGGAGAGTTTGTATAGCTTGATTATGTAAAAAATACTTTTAATGTTAAGTGTAGAGAGTTAACACTGAGTTTAGTATTACTATTGACTTCTACCCCCCACCCTTGTGTGTGACACATTAGGACCACATGAGATTAAGAGGCTCATTTGAAATTAAGGGCCATTTTATCAAAAATGATATGAGAAATGCAGCAAAACAGTGGATTATTAATCCTGGCACCAACCAGCATCGGGCTAACGGTCATGGGTGCATACAGGCTTCTGCAGTAGCAGCCTCTCTGTTGCTACAAACTACCTTAAACATTATATAATACCCAAAAATAAAACATCTATGGATTATTAAAAACCAAAGGCACACTACAACGCTTTCCTTTTTTGCAGCTCAGATTCCAGGCAAGCTGAGGTGTTTGTTTTTTTTTCAGTGAGAGGCTTCTTCATGGTGCTAAGCAACACGAAATTGCTTGTCAATCACTACACATAACAACAGTTATATTCAGGCAAATTAAAAACAGCAACAAGAACTACTTATCATCACAAGTGGAGCTCATTCACACATGATCAGTGTCTTCTTGCAGCGGGTGACAACAACTTTTGGTTGTGTTTCTTGAGGAAATCAGTTAAAACTGATCTGCTGCTCTGAAAAATATCTAAAACTGAAAACTAAAATGAAAATCATCCATTCTGTAATTTTATCTGTTGGGAATAACGCAACAATTTCTCCTAAAAACAATGTAATTTATAATCCAATGCATGATTCTGACAGAAAGGCAACTGTGTCCAACAAGTTAAAGTAGCACGACTGATGAACGTAAGACCCTCTTTGCTACCAGGAATTATCCTGTACCAACGATTCAGTTATGATTAAGCCATATTAAGCAGACAGCCAGACTCCAAGTACAAACAAGGAATTCAGATTAAGATTTCCCTCTGCCAAATCACACTTTGCTGTGAAATGTCTGGCAACCATTCTGACAGGTATGTTTCTCTGTGACTTGCCTGATGTCTGTAATTAATATGCACTGTATGTGATGCCTCCTGGGGTCAATTTCAGCTCTGACAAACTTCAGATATGGTTTGCTGATGAAATCCTTGGTGCTTTCTCGCCGCATTTACACCTGCAGTCTGATCACCAAGGATAAATCTTACTATTATCAGGTCAGACAGGGTTCAAAATCTGTTCTACTACATATTCAAAAGATAAAGTAGGAGTAATCCATTGATTAGGCATCACATTGCATATCTGAAAATGTACTTTTTGACTTCTCTGCCAAAGAGACTGTGGCCAAGCATTTTTTTTTACCAGCCAAAAATAATTGTCTGTCTGAGTCACATATATATTTGTTTCAGTACATTTCATCGAGATAATTAAGTATTATGCTGAAAACAAACTTAAAGGAGAGGCCAGAGCAAAATCTGAAGCAAAATGATTTTAATATACTGATGAACGATTAATCAATTCAAGCCTGAGTACAACTCAAGATGACTCGATCTCAAAGTTCTACTGAAGTATTTTCTATTTAATGTACTTAAGGATCAATCATAGAAGAAAAACTGAACTTCAACCTATCGATCAACTCATCACACTGCTCAGTTCAGTCACCCTCTTCTGTCTGACCTCCTGCTCCTGACTGAGTCCTGACTGGCGGCAAGTGATAGTTTAGAGAAGTAGTTGATGTTTCAGTGCTGCGAAACTAGGAGCACTCAGTTTCAGGCACTATTCAGATGCGTGTAAAAACACATCTGATACCAAAGCCCGATTGAAACTCTCAGCATAGTTTTTTTTACTTGACTATTCTAGTACAAACATTTAGCACCATTTGGCTCGATGCATGGAAATTTGGCGCTTGGCAGGTGTTAACTTGGGATTCTGATCACTCTTATGACGTTGTCAGAATCACGATGGACAGCTTTTTGACAAGGATTAAAATCGATGCTGCAGAACAAGACATAATATCTTTTCATTCCACACATTCGTCTTCCTATACTACCCACAATGCAAATATTGATGGGAGATTTGGGTGTGTGATGCTTGTAGGAGCTAATGTAGCTTCTAGCTGCTAGCCTGCACCTCACTTCTTTTGAACTCTTTTGAACTCTTTTCAAACTTGTAGCCTTCAGCCCCAACCAATGCTGACTGTGATGTCACTTGAGCCAATTCATCAGCGTCACATGGGTTCCTCTGGAGACACATTAGGTTTTACCTTTTTCCATATACGCAGCAGTACTTCCCAAGTTTCCCTTTGGTGGAGTTCCCCCTTAAATGATAGCAGGTGCGTTTGCATAATGCTTTGACAAAAAAACATCTGTCTTACACTTACTTCTATGACCTAACAAGGTAATCTAATCCTACTTCAACAAACAGGTAAACTGCTGCTTTCTGCGTCATTTCCCTCAGGTGAATTTAACACAGGTGATGGATTAAATATTGCATTAACTATAATAGGCTGGAAATAATCCAGTAATGTAAGCAGCTCTCTTTTCTATCTTAGTATTAAGTGTACAACTCCATACAACTCTTGTAACTGCAACCTGAAGCGTCTGATGACCTGTTAGTCTTTTCTTCTGCTTGTGCAAGAGACAGTTTGAATGTCAGTCATGCAGATTTTCTTTGTATAAGGCATGAAAATGGTTATAACCATACGTAGTTTTCTGGCAGCAGGGCTTTTAAATGCAACTAAAGTCCCCCCACTGAAGAGCCTTCTAAACCGCCCCCACACCAGCGACACCCTTTTGGAAACTTCACGTAAGCCTCTTCAAAATCCAAGGAAAATCCTGCAAACCACTTGAAGAGACATGCCATTATTCCACTGTCTGGGTGTTCCTGCGCACATAAACAAACGGATTACCCAAAATCTGACAAACAGCGGGCGGCACAGCATTTCTGCTTGATTTTTTTCCCCCTCCTGTTTTGTTTCATACGATGCGAAACAGCATTTGTAATTTCAAAGCAATAATCGCTGCTTTGTTTCATGTAAGGAAAGAGACAAGACATGCAGTGAGACTGGGCTCACAAAGGGTAATAAACATGCCAGCCATTTGATTTGTCTCAATGCTGGGAAAAACAAATCTGCTACAAGGCAAAAAAAAAAAAAAGACATGGTGTGCTTGTGTACTGTCTGCCACCGTGTGTCTGGAGCGCAACGCCTTGATCGACTGTAATATGTCCTGTCCATGTCCACAGACCTGGAGTCATGAGACATGCAGCAGACAGCGGGGCTGATTCATTCACTGGAACTCTTTAGCAGCTCAAACAGTCAAACTGTGTGTAAATAGATGTTGACCGAGACAGCAGACTCCTAACAACCCCCAACCACCACCATCACACACACACACACACTTGACGGATGGCCTGTCTTAAAACACACTAGGACTACAAATCTGCCCTGGTCCCAAGGGCATTTTGGGAACTAAGGGAGGAGGTCTGGGGTGTGTATGTGTGTGTGCGTGAGGTTGGGGGTGCAGAATCTAGACACAAAGGGAGTTCCAGCAGCCAATGACGGGGTTGTGAATGCTACTAGGGCTGGAGTAGTGAGCGGTGAAAGTGCTGCCAGGACAAGTGGACGGATGTAAGGATTGACCTTTTAGCTGCATTGGACTTTGGAAGTCGCTGCCTGAACTTGACCTGTTCAGCTGAAGTGAGACATGCTGCTCCAGGCTGCATTTTCCACACTGTTTGTAGCTTCAAGGGTTGTCAGTTTGATTCCAGAAACACAGGGCTGCGCGGCCAACAAGATAAGATTGTATGGGAAAAAGCAGTGAACGGTGGTCAGGCTGAATTTAGGTTAAAAAAAACTGTCTAAGAGGAAAGCATACCAAAAAAGCCATGACAAATCCTATTCCTGCTGTGCTAACATGACATAATATACAGTTAAACATAGTGGACGCTGGTGTGAGGCTCAGGAACACAGAGACAAAGACACATTCAGTCCAAACAAACAAGGGAAGTCACACATCAACCACACAGCTTCTATCCACAGTGCTGTTCTGCACTACAAAAAAAAAGGATTTCATTTTACAAAGGTGCCCTGTGGCGTTTTCTTGTAAACAAACACGTTATGTTTACATTCAGTGTTACTCACCAAATCGCACTGCGAGTATCCTTCAAGCCTAACAAACATGATGAATGCGAACAAAATGCAGCGTGATGAAGGCATACAAACAAAAAGGGGAACCACTCGCAAAAGCATCACTCCCCTGTGTTGAAGTGGTCAAAAACCGACAGAGAAGTTTCTGTTCTCATTAAATAATTAAAAAAATTAAATCAGTCAGTGAAAGGAAATTTAAGCTCCTTCACTTCTTCTTTCAAAGTTGGCTGACTTCACCAGAATCACGTCAGAATTTGATTTAAAAGTCTTGCTTAAAGTAAAACTCATTATTAACAGTCGCTACATTGAAAAAGGAATCTCTCTTGGCATTTTTTCATCTGCTTAAAAAGGAATTAAGATTTACTGTCTTCAGCCTCGGTGAAACTTTGTTCCAACCAGCATCACACAACTCCACCAGGAACACAAAGTTTAGATACCAAATATGTACAGCTGAATTTTAGGTGAAATGTGAATAAATGATGCATAAAGTGTCGAGAATGTTTCTATCTGATGGAGTGGTGCAGCCATAAAAACATGCAGCCTTGGGGTTAAATATTTCAATATGGAGCTACAATGACAAGTTGATTAAAATTCACTGGTCCCATCTCCTTTCATGTGAATATTTACTGTTTTTCCAGACATGTGAAAACTCCTGGAAATGTTCACCATTTGCTGGCATTTCATTTTTGTTGTGTTGACTGCCTTGGCCTAATAGATGGGCCAGCGCAGAGGTAGTCCCACCATGTACTGCCACACCAAATTCCACTTTCAAATTCAACACCTTTTTTCCTTAAATATTCAACAGTTAGCCTACTTTTCCAAATATTTGTCAGATACTTTTCCAAATCCACGTGAACCACTCTTCACACCAGCGTGAACTAGATCCACCCGCACAGCACTTATAAAGAAAATGTCACTTTTAAAGCTGATTCATTGCTCCCATTACTTCCTTCTTTCAAAACAGTGGTGAAGAACACAAAGAGCAAATGATACGAGTTAAGTTTTATCAACAGAGACCAATGGGGCCTAAACAGCACTACCAGTATGTTTTAACCCAACATTCTACAGTCTAGCTCAACTAAAGACACCACAACACCAAATCCGTCAGCATGCTAGCATGTCGATTGAGTCCGTCTGTAACTAGTATCAACTGACAGTATTATATTCACATCATCTGTTCTACTGACTTTACCAGTTTAGATAACAGAAACTCAACTGTCCTGCTGTTATTACAGACTTGTGAACTAACCACGGACACTTGCCTCGTTCTCTGACTCATGGCGGTACACTGCTGCAGTTAACGGCCAGTGGTGCGCCACTGCAGAATGAATATAGGCGAAACACTGGAATGATTATTTGGCTTTTTTTTATGGCCTGGATGCCCACTAGCCGTGTACAATTATAGGGGAAAACTGAACTATAAAATTATACTTGTTATAGAGTATGTGTGGTTCTGTCAGAAAAAATACCATAATCTTTAAGTAACATAAGAGTACCCTTGAGAGTATTGGATTTTAAGTGGTTAAACAACCAAAGCTATAGACTAAATGTATTGTTAAGAGTAATATTTCAGAGTCCTGAGTTGCAGTAGTCTGTTATATTGATGTAATTGAGAAAACCAATACTCTCTCCAGATAAACTTACAATATGGATGTTTTTGCAGTGTGCACTCTACCAGTATGTGTGTTAAAGTCACCTGGGCCAGCAGAGTGCATCTGCAGGTCAACTCCATGGTGTATAAACAGGGTCTGTGCACCCCTCCAACTTACATAAAACAAGGAGCTCTTTCTTAACCCCCGCAAGTTGAGCACCACTGTTCACTGCTGTAACCCCTCAGCTCAGGAGAGGTGGCAGACTAAATAAGACTCCTCTGAGAGACACTAACCAAGTGTAGAAATTCCCTGTGAAATTAATTACAGGAGCAGTGATCGCAAAATAAATCTGTCTGGGAGGAAAAAAAGATTTCTTTTTTTTTTTTTTTTAAATGCTGTTTGGTTGTCTTTGCCACTCCCCTCCCCGAGGTCTCAGAATTTCTATTCAGACTTGGAGTTTGAAGTCTCTTTTTTTCCAGGGCTCATTATTGAAATTCATTAATAATAAAACTAAATAAAAACCAAACTAATTCCTAATGAACAGCACCTCCACAAACAAACCAAACAAAAAAAGAGGCAAAAAACAAACCTCAAACAAACAACAAAGAGCTTAGTGAGAGATTGGATTGGCTGTCTGGCGGGAGACTGCAGGGTAAATATTGGCTGAGCCTGAGAGTGCCTGTCTGCGTGTGTCTGTGTGTGTGCATATATCTAGGTGTAAATGTGCGTGTGTGTGCCTATGTGTACATCTTTGTGTATGCGTCTGAGGGAGAGTCAACAAGTAGCCCGTGTGTGTGTTTGGCCTGAGGTAGTTGACAGATGACCCTGCTGCCACCTACACACTAACACCACTCATACACAGGATTACAGATCAGGCCGTTTACATCCGTCTGGCTGGCTGGCCCCTGCTGCAGGCTAACTGTTACATACACAGAGACGCAGACAGCCACTCGAGTCTCTGACACTCGGACCTAGGCCTTTCCCAGGAGGCAAGTGCATGTATACTGCTATGCTGTTATGTGCATATCAAAAGAACCATGATAATAAGATATTCTATTATGATAAGATATTCTAAGATTATTCCAAACAAGGTTTTTAGTTCTATCTCTGGAGAGACACATTATAAAACTTCTTCACAGTTATGGCTAGGTCCAACGTTCTTACATGATAAATGACTTAACACAAGCAACCGTATGAGAATTTAGGAGTAAAAAACTGGCAATCCACTATCTGATCAAAGAGTAAGTAAACAGGAATACAAATCACACCAGACTTCAAATGCCAGTTTTCTGTACTTGATAGTTTTGGATGTTCAGTGCTATGGACACATTTCGGTTATACTAAAAAATAGCGCAATTCTTTTTCTTTCTTTTTTTCAGGCAGAAAAGCAAAAATTTAAGAAGGTGTTTGCTGTCGCACAATCATAAAGTGATTTCTTTTTTGCTCAATTACTGTCCCAGAAATAATTGCAATAAACAATATTATTGTCATTTTAGAGGGATAGTTCAGATTTTTCCATTTTCATAGAATGTATATTAAACAAAGTAGATGTCAGTCAGCACGCCCCCAATTTGGAGAAGCAGGCTGGAACCCCACAAGAAAGGTAAGCAATGTACTGCTGTGGAAGGGTCAGCAACAAAATGTGTTTTAGCCACCTAAAAAAGGTCCCATCTTAAAAACACCAATATCAGTTTAAGCGTATGCTATGTTGAGGCTTTCCTTTACGGCAAAATCCATTGAGATAAATAGTGATTTAAGATTGCTGAAAATAGTTAGCTTGTTTGTGTTTTGTTGTACTGGCATTTCAAAGGGTTAGCTCAGATTCGCCAAAGTCACACAATAACACAAACTAACGAACTGATCGAAGTAGCAGTAGACCTGCACCTCCCGTGTACAGCAAGCTAAAATTAATGTTTTTGTCAATGCAGTCTGGTAGCTTTGACAACAGCAGAGATGAGTTAACCGCTTTCCCATTGGAATGGGCTGATGGAAAGGTAAAGTGGTGAAAATACTCTAAATATAACGTACACTTAAACTAATGTTGATTTTTTTCAGGTGGCTAAAAAAGGTTTTGTTGCTGACCCCATCCACAACAGTACATTGCTTTACTTGCGTGTTGGACTCCAGCCTGCTTCTCCAAACTGGAGACGTGCAGACTAACATCGTACGTAAAACATTGACCATGGATAGGTACCCCAAACAACCCCACCTCACAAAATCCAAACTATTCCTTTAAGACCACTTTATGCCACTGATATAATGATAATATTAATAGCCTAATAACGCAAGTACAACCTTTCAAAAAGCAATGGATGCTTAGGGGCTGAGTCTTATAATGGAAGTGAAAACACTGCTGTTTATTCTGGCAGCATGTTGGCTAAAACTCTGGTGACAACACAAGAGCAATATCATACAATACATGGACGTGAACTACATTATTTTTGCGGACCTCGAGAAAATGATCATGACAAGCCTACTACTTCCTTACTGAATTGTATCATTTCTTGGAGGCAAAGTTACGACCCTACACTAAAAAAGTTCCTGTGTAGTTTAATCAAGTTTTTGGATCTTAACATCCTCGTTTTTTTCAGGTCATTTTCCTGATTGCCCATGCACTTTCGTTTTGTTCAAGAGTCTCCTGGAATCCATAATACAAAACAAACCACCTCGCCGCTATCAAGATGACGTCTCTTGATTGGAAAAAGAAAGGCTGTTTGCATTAGGTACAAGTGAAATGACCTCACACAGTTGGCATATGGTATTTCCCCACCTGTTTAAGAAAGACAGACTGACAGGAGTAAGAGTCAATACGAGATTAAATGACTTAAGAGTGAAAAAATGTTTGCAGAGGACCTGCCTGTGGTGTCGCCCTGCAGGGACGGTATCTTCACAGAGAAATCTAACTTCCCATAAAATTAGACATGCAATTAGATGAGTAATAGCTCCTATCACCGAGGGTTAAAAAGTATCAACAGACAGAGAAAAAAAGGTATTTTCTGTGTCTGCTAACTGTGGCATGAAAGCACATGCACAATTAGTTCAACAAGTCTTTATGAAGCTGTGCTGCTTGATCTCAGGACTTTCTAATATCTCAGGACTTTCTAATACCACACCTGCGATACGAGATAACTGCACAGCACAATGAATCCAAGCACAGCAACAGCTAGAGACGAACACTTGTTAAAGGTCTCTGCATTTCAAATTCTACATGCGAATCCCAGTGTGTAGGCAGAGGTTCGATTCCTGGCTGTGACACACTGTCTGCACTGTGATCCCTCTATGTTCGTAGTCCCTTTCAATTTTCCTCCTCGTCTGAATAAAGAGGAAACACACCAGTGAGACCGCCTGCTCCGCTTAAAAAAAAAAAAAAGGCAGACTGTAGCTCTTTTCTTCAGCCAGAGAAATCATCAAAGCATGAGCTACATTATTCAGCCCTGCCGAGTCTGCATGACAACACAGCCGACAAACAAGAGCTCTTTTCAAACCAGACGGCCACTACAGTAGGACACAGCTATTTCAAACCACTTGTGAATGGAGCTCCCTCCAACTAGTGAGACGTTCAGATGATGAGAAATACATTGAAAATAGCAGGCCGGCATTTATTTAGCACAAAACACAGATGCATGCTTAATCCTATAGACACCATGCAGTGTATTTTGCAGTTAAATAAACAGCAAGTATCAATCAGCAATATTATTTGACTTTTTTGCTCGTCTGCTCAGTTTGGAAGTCTCAGACAGTCCTACTGGATTATCTAATTAGTCTCTCTCCTCTGTGTGTGTGTGTGGATGCACCAGTTCATGCCTGACTGTGTGTTTTTCCTGGCTGGCAATACGATGATGCCACAGAAAACGAATGGTAGAACACCAGTCCGTCTGCCAGACACACACACACACACACACTTCTTGGTTACAATGTGGCGTCAGCGCAACCACACTCTGCTGCCAAATCTACATCTAATATCCTGCGTTCACCTCACTTTGCCCAGGCCTGGCCTCGGCCCCAATGGAAATTACACATCACTGTAACTCTGTCCGTCCGTCTGTAGCCTGTATGTGTGTCTGTCTGTCAATGTGTCTGCCTGTCTAGTTTCGGATGTGTCTTTCCGCATCTCTGTTTATATCTCTGTCAGTACTTGTCTGGCTGCCTGGTTATGAATCTACCCGCCTGTCTGCATGTCTGCTATGTACCCCTGTCTTGTTTGTTTGTCTTCATCTGTCTGTCTGCAGATCTGTCACACTGGATACATACACTGTGTGGCTGTCCTTTGCATTTCTACCTGTCTGCCTGCATGCATGCATGTGTCTGCTCCTCTGAGTGTCTATGCTTCAGTCATAAAGAGGAACATCTGCAGTGGATCTAGCAGGCAGCACTGTTAGGGCAGAGCTGATAATGATAGTTTCTCTCTGGGCTGCTCAGAAGGCAGACAGACATAACATACCATTCCAGCGTTTCCTGTCTATGCTGACAGGCAAACTATTTAACCCTCTGTGGTGATCCCTCCGAGCATATGCACAGCCTGGCAGGCCTGTAAGGCTTATTCTATCAGTATTAATATGAAAACAGCAACAATGGCAGGAAACATCTAGTAAAAGTAAAGCACTAAACTTAAAGTAAGAAGAAACAGCAAAGGAAAACTCACAATAGCAGAGTTCTTATTCAAAGGAACTACTGTAAATCTGCATTATGTTCCAAACTATAACTGTATAATGATAAAGCTATATAAATAGGACAGATATGTCACTTAGGGCCAACTGTTGAGCACTGCAGCATGTCCATGTAATGTTAATGAGAGCTCAAACATAAAGTAACGTTTGATATAACCAATGTAAACGCAACATTGTGCGGTGCAGACAAACTTTAAGTAAAAAAAATAAGACAGGAAAATAGATTATTAACACCAGCAAGTACTCCAAGGTCGCCATAAACTTACTATTAGACTGAGAACACAAGTTACTGTAAGTCCTTATAGCAGTATTACAGGAATACTATGGATATCCGTGCCAGAGTAGACGGCCGATAGCGAGTTAACAGCAGAACTGGTTGTCTGTCTTGATGAATACTTAGTCTGATTTGTTGTCCTTCTGTTGCTACACTGGAGAGTGCACATAAAACGGATTAGGCACTAAAGTCTCCTGGTAGGTTTTTGCGGTCAGGAGAAACGCAACAAATGTTACTCACATATCTCCATTCCCTGTGGCTGGGAAGCGGTGCAGTTGCAGGAGCAGGTGACATTGGAGTTGCCGGGGCCGCCAGGGGCCGTTAGGTTTTGCATGGGGCTGGGCAGACCGGGACACCGCTCCGGGGAGAGAGCCGCCGCCACCGTCGGGGCCCCACGACTGGCAAACAACAAAAAACTTCCAGGCAGCGGCAGCAGAGTCCGCCGCTACGAGTAACTCCCGACAGTTTCGCACTTATTTTCCACGGTTTTTCTCACGCCATATTTCTCTCGGGGCGGCTCGGAGAGTGAACTAGAAGGAGATCTGGGGACGAGCCATGGCCCGTGGCTAACGCATTGTATAGTTTTTTCCGTTCCTTCCTCCGCCGCTGAGAGCAGCTGTCCTTCCTCTACTAGAGCAGAGCACACACAGCGGACTCACGCCTCGCCCACAAGCTGACAGACCGCCACAACGACCAATCAGAGGGCTCCGGAGGCGGGACAGACAGAGGGAAAGAGACGTGCTGCCTTCAGGAGCCGACAGAAATACCATAATTCTAATTTGAACCAGCCAAAAATATAATGAAACGCCATATATTCTCAGACTTCTCTGTAAAACACAAACAGGGAAAGTAAAGACTTAATATGACACATTTGTCAGGAAGTGTTTGAGCTCTCTGAGCAGCAAATGATCTGACTCAACCACAACTTCTGTTAATAATATGAAAAAGGGGTTGCATGATGCAAATTTCAGATCCAAAAGTTCAAACACTGCAGCTTGTTTACACCAAAAAAGAGAAATAGATAATATAAACCAACATTTACATAAATTTCGTCCTCATATCTGTGAGATTTTTTATTTAACTTGTTTTTTTCCTTGCTATTAAGTGACACAGCCACAAATGTTTCAGTTCTCAGCAAGTTACTGTCTTTCAGTGAGTAGAAGACTGTTTTTGTTTATGCGGAGGCCCCTGTCTCAGTCATGCTTGGTGTGGTGCTGTCTGGTGTCACTTGTTAATATTCATGAAGGCCCTTGCATATATTAGCTGCAGAATGCATTAATTGACTATGGTGCTGCCTGACTATTTATAAATATTACAATTTATACAGCTGAGAGTGCTGCACCTGTTCAGCAGACTAGTATCTTTATAGTAAAGTCTAAAGTCTTTGCTTTAAGCAGCAAAAATACTAAAATGACATCACCATGGTTTAGTCATCACCTGTCAAGATTATTTAACATTGTTACTGTTGCAGCAACTGATTTATAAAACACTTTGGTCCACATCATTATTTCTCACCGAAAGGCCCTGAATGTGCACTGACATACATATTCACAACTCGGATATAGAGCTGTACCAGGAGGATTTGAAGGCAGCAACAGAGAAGGGACAGGGGTTATATGTTTGTGTGTGTCTGGGTTGAAGGGAGGGGTGGGTGTCCATGGGTGGGTTGGTGGTGGGGGGGGGGATGCTGACCTGACTCAGAGAGCTAGCAGACGGCCGGNACACACACTCTAGCGCAGGACTGTCTGCAGTCTATAAATAAACTAGGCTGTTCAAATCAGTGAGAGGCTCTGGATGCCACTCTTGACCAGCAGGGTCCCAAACTGTGGTCTGAGGACTATAAGAGGTCATTGAAGAGCTTTCAGGTGGTCCTCCAACAAAGCAGGTACAGTTTCATTTTATCTGAGCACAGGACAAAGACAGAATAATACAGGGATGACTCCTTTGATCAGAGGCCCGCTCTCTTGCAGTCCACTTCTGCAGCAAATCATAAAAGTAAATAAAATCCTGATCTAGGTGAGAAGATCTCATCATATATATGCTTTGACTGAAAACTCAGAAATGCATTTTAATTCTGAAAACACCAGAAATCAAAGGCAATGAAATGGACCTCTGAGAAGAGGAACAAGTAAAAAGGAAAAGCAAAGACCTCCAGCAGATGCTGTGCATTAAGTGCCGCATCACTAGCCAAGTTCTATATCCAATCATGTAAAAATATTTTCCTTGACGGCTTCCACACTCCTCCACGAGCGAACTGACACTTTTGGAAGGGGAGAAAAAATCGGCACGTGACCCTCACGCAATTTACAGACGCCTGGCAGCTGTCATAATTTTATTGAAGCAACAAATTGAGGCGCTGCTGTCTTGTCAGCTGAAGCAGCAATATCAATCGAGACACTGACGAGTGTGTTTTTTTCTGCTTTGATGTGAGGTCATCCTCACATCCTCACACACACACACACACACACACACACACACACACACATATATAAAACACACTCCAGACATGCACGCACACCTCAGACAAGCTCTCATATACAGACAGACTCAGACACACATCGATTCTCCCTCTCACAACTCACCTCTCTCCACTCACAAACACCCCAGCGCCACCAAACAACACTCACACACACACACACTCAGACGCACACACGCAGTCTGTCTGGAGCGTCAATTTAGTCCCCCGGGGAGCACGCAGGGTGACACCACTAACAGGCCAGACCAGACTAGACAGCCAGCAGACAGATAAATACTAGGCACGGCTGAATACCAAATGCACTCTAGTCTCCCAGCTCCCCTACCATCCCCCCTGACTGCAGTCTGCACACACACACACACACACTGCACACACACATAGCCTCTCTGTGTCTCTCGCGGGAAACGTCTGTCTCATCTTGTATTTGAGGAATACTAACTTTGGGCTGATAGGTTTATCACGCTCGGCACGTGTGCACGAGTCTATTTTGGGATCTTTGCATGGGGCTTTCCTGCTTACACATGGGTTTCATGCTTATTCAGGAGTTCACTGTGTGTTACTGCTGCTGTTGTTTCATGACCATTTGAATCAAAGCATGACGTGTTCACGTTATGCCTAAAAGATCTAATTTTTTTATATTAAATGGAGGCAGAAAAGAAAACACCACCACCATGTGTCTGCTCGCAACCAACACTACTGATGACATTACCCCTCTGCATGAAGCCATGAGAAGCCTGTTGTGCATGTGTGTGTTCAGATGTATCACATATTTAAAGATAAAGTTTAAGCAGCAGTTTCCTGCCTGTATTTTCACATATGCAGTAGATAGATGACTGAAAAGATATAAAAAAAAAAGACTCTGACTCAAATATTCTCTTATCAGCCACAGATACTTGAAAGTTTAGTTGAGATGTTTGTGACCATGAACGCGTCAGAGATGTGATCAGGCTGAAAAAAGCAGCACAGTAAAGGCCTCAGTGGAAGATAGATCCATCCCTCCCCTCTCTAAAAAACCCCCCCTCATCTCCAAATCAACTTCTCCATTTGAAATAATGTGGGGCTGTCGGAGACACTACTTCACAGCGCCATCTTGTGGCTCAGCTTGGAAAAGCTCTGTTTCATGCATCATCCCAAACATGGACTGGAAAAACGGTTCCACTTCTCTGGTGTCTGCTTCAGTTCTCCCCCTGTCTCTTTCTCAGTTTCTCTATTACTTCTGAAACCAAAGCTGTCTCCCGGGCAAAGGTTTAAGCTTTGAATCAATTACGACTCGTCTTCATCAGAAACCACCAGGGAACACAGAGGAGGACTCGGGGAAAATGAGAGAGTCCCTTCCTACAGCTTATATAGAGATGTTCTCTGTTCTTTCGCAGAGACTGCAGGGCTGAGAGAGTATTGTAAATTCATACTGAGCACACATTTCATGTAAATCGTAGTGTGCACTTTGGAAAGGAAAGCACAGGCAAAACTGCTAAATGTAGCAGTTTTCACATATGGAAAGGACATGTGTACTGAATGGTCAATGGACTCTGTCCTCACACTTGAGTGTTTTTTTGGTCTGGGGCAGAGTCATCCCCTTAAATCCAGTCTGGGAAATCTTAATGCAACAGCATTCAATCATGTTTTAGATCATAATGTGCCTAGCAACAGTTTAAAAGGGCACTCCGCTGATTTTACACAAGTTCAGTTTACTTGCCACAAGTCTGAGTCAGCCTGTGAAAACAGTATTATAAAGTACAAAGTTTTAAAAATGAACCCTGATGACGTCATCAGGCTTGGGCTTGAGACTAAACATTTTCAACAGAACCCCTACAGTACAAACTGCAGCATTTAGAAGGCAGGGAGGGTTTAGTGAAATTAAATTGCATGATGGGGAATGTTGACCTGACCCATACTAAACTAAAAGTCAGGATATCATGCCACTGCTGCTTCCACCATTCTTTTATTAATCTGTCCTTTGTGAGTGCCCCAACTTTATGGAAGTGCAATACTAAATCACTGGAATAACTCCTTAACATGACAGTATCCAATGTGCAAAGTGCAGTCCATAAAGAGTGCTTTTAAACCAAATCGTCTTGGGTGAGCTGCATCTCCCTATACTTGATTGGTCTGTAGACGTGCTCTCCTGTCCTCTGGTATAAAATGTTTTAATACCAGAAACAAATCGAACTGTGGTTCAGTTTGATGTGGACTGAGACCACCTATTTTTGTCGGAACAAGGTTTGGCTGTTTGGTTCGCACCACAGTCCAAGGGAGGTTTCAAACCAGTAACTTTGTTCAGGTCAAACTGAAAAGTCCAAAAGTCAGGACCAAACATTTTGTTTGTTTGCAGAGTGCACCTAGTAGTTGGGTCATGTCCAGGTCTCATCACTTTCCCACCACCAACGAACCACTCGAGAGTTTGAAACTCAGTCATGACCAAGACCAGAGTATATTGAGACTTAGGGCCCTGACACATGAAGCCAATGGTCGGCCATTGGTCAATGTTGGACTGTCTATGAACATTTGTCCCCTCTAGTTTTTGCGGTGACCAGCACTGCTGGCCCTTGTCGGCTTTTGTTTTTTCGGCCAATTCAGCAAATCGTATCAGTGTCTGAAACAGCGGAGCCCGTCAGTGAATGAAATCACTCTGATTGGCAGTTAAAGGCGCTGTATGTAAGAATGTGGCCAAAACGGTTACTGCACTCAAATTCAAAATACTGCCGCAAGTCGTGTCCGCCCCCACTCCCCTACAGATTCGAGGTTGCTGGACAGCAGCACGCTGGAGACTGATTTGTTTGCCCACGGGCGGCTGTCGTGGCAGGGCCGCGTTGCCGCGTCCTTGATCTGCGGTTTTCCAGCTGACCGTTCGAGCAAGTCCGGCTTCTCTGCTGCTAACGCTGCTGCCGGGATACAGCTCAGGAGGAGCCGGCTGCTAATGCTATGTACCGGGACACTGCTAACGCTGCTTGCCATGCTGCTGTAGCTCAGTCGTAACTGTAACTGATGCTGAGACTCTACTGACTGCATGACTGCTAGACGGCGGTGGGTGGCACAACAGGCCAAAACACAAATTCAAAACATAAACGTGATTTGCAGACCGTAAAAAAATGTTTTTTAAATGTGAATATTCTGGCTGTACTATTGTTGTTGGTGAGATCAGTATGTTATATGAACATTATTTCTTAGTCTCTGACATATTAGGAGGATTTTACAACTATTTCCTTTAGATTTCTTATATATAGCTCCTTTAAGCTCAGCCCACAAGAAGTAAAACATAAGTGAAGAAAGTAAACAAACAGCTAACATCAAAAGGGCATAAGATCAAAATACACTTGTTATATACGGTAAGATTTTGTTTCGGTTTGGGATCGTTGTAGCTGTAGTGTTTGTGGTATGCTCAAGTGCAACCTTTTAGCGTAGACACAGGTGATGTGAGATGATGCAACAGTCGGCCGTCTTCGCTAATAGTTCTACGATGTCGGTTTGGTTTGTCTGGGCCTGTGGACCAGTCCAAGAGGTAAAGGGGTTAAGACCAAGTCAGGATCAAGATCAGACCAATGCAAGTCCCAAACTGCATGACAGTTGGGGCCTTAAAATAAACTCCCAAATCCTTTTTGTCTGAGACAAAATAGATGCAGCCCTGTCCAAGACTAGACCAAAACCTACAAAAAGTTGTCTTGAGCCTGATCTGGAGTACTACAACACTGCAAAATGAACTGAACTACAGGAGGGAAAGCACCCAAATAAATGATTGTTCCAGTTTGGCGTGGACAAACTTGAATAGCCTGTGCAGATCCTGCACCTCAGCCACATCCACCACCTTTGGGATAAAATTGGAACACCAACTGCAAAGCCGGGCCTCATCACCCTAGATCAGTGCCAACCCTCACTAATGCTCTTGTGATTGAATAGGAGCAAATTAGAAAAGAGGGTAGCTAAATGCACATCACATGTTGGTGCAAGGCAACAATTGCACACTGACTCCAAACCACAAAACGATTTATTTAAGCAGACAATGTTTCATCTATTCCTCATTGTGTCCTTCTCACTGTTTGAATCTGTACTCCAATTGTTCTGCCTGTTTCTCATAGTCTGCTTGGTGACTGCATATTTGCTGAATGCAGCCAAATTTGCTAATTGGCGAAGACTTTTTTAAAAAGTGGAGTGTGGAATGAAAATGTCTCTGTTTCTTCCCTCATACTGTAGGTCAGTCACCAGTGCTCAGTGCTCAGTCCTCCTGTTTTTTCAAGAATATCCCAATTTGCTGTGCATCACGGCTGATGGTGAGGTTCCAGTGTTCAAAGCAGAGATTGAGATATTCCACTGAATGGGATCAAATCCCTGCAGCCAGATGTACAAATGTTTCGTAACAGGCTGTTCTCATAAAATGTTCGTAAGTTTTCCTACGAAAAGTATGCATGAAATTTGTTCCAATGTGCTGATGGTACTAAAGAGGGAAACAGTCCAAAGCGGTCCACTTAGGAGGCAGGTTGGCATGATGGATGGGTCACAAAACACAGGAATTTCCCTCCGGACCTTCCTCTGGACACCAGTGTCTGGAACTGTGTGAACTTTGATTCATTCATAAGGTACTTAGTCAATATGTTTCTTTTCCTAAACTAACCACAGCAACTTTACTTGCCTAAACCTAACCTCTGTAACTTTAACGTTAATTACACAACTTCACGTTAAGGATGTAACATCATTCGTGGGGTGCTAATTTGTAGAATATCATACGAACTGTTGTGTGTGTATTTTCGTAGGATATCATAGGAACCGTTGTATGAGGATATGTTGTTAATAAACACCAAACACAAGAAATGACCTGCAATTTTAAATCTACAAAATGGTCTTAAAGTTGATGCATCAACTCCAGTAAAATAGTTTCTATCCTGCATCTCTAATGGCTGTTTATATATATCTAAAAAAAAAATCCTCCTGTGGGTGCCTCCTCTATCATGGGACTTGTGTGATGAAAGCACTTGCGCATGACGATGATCCATTTTGACTCTGACATAACATTTTCAGTCAGACTAATAACTCCAAACACCCTGCGACTTCTGTGTGGAGTCAGTATTACTGAATGCCATTCCAAATGTCAGAACAAAAGATGGATATGACTCAGCCTTAATACCAAGGCTGAATGGGATTCATGAATTAACCGCAATGCATCTCACCAGCTGACAAAGCTAGAGAGTGGGGTGGGGGGTGGGGTGCAAGTGAAAGAGTGTGTTTGCTTAGGCATCGACTGTAGCTCGGCGTCTTCAGCGAGGCGCTAAGTAACAGAAAGGCCACTCCAGACAGTCAGATTGCAGAGTACAGAGTTGCGTTCAATAAAAACGTCTGGCATGCCACATCATATTTGCTGCTTCCTGCCCTTGTCTGGCTGCAGTGCCGTGTCATATCCTGTCCGCACAGGTGCACCAGCTGTCTGGTTTCCCACCTCTGTCATTTCTATACACACACACACACCTCGCTTCCACCCCTGTCATTTCAAAAACCACCCCTCCCTACCTCTCTTACTGCCGCAGGCACCACTGCAATGACACCACAGCACTCGCTGAAAAGTTGTGTGTGTAAGAGACGGAGAGAAAAAGAGAAAGGAGGATGACAGACAGACGGAAAGACAGTGTGTGTGTCTAAGTTTGGGTTTGAATGAGAGAAAGACAGATTGAATAAGACAGATCAAGAAAGAGATAGACAGAGCCTGAGGTAGAGGATACTTGACTGAGGGAATGAATAAATGAAGAGCAGACAAAAAGAAGAGGGGAGAGGAAGAAGAAAGGAGAGAAGAAGAGATGAGAAGAAGGAAAAAAAGGACAGAAGAGTAGAGAGAAGAAGAAATAGGAGAGAAGAAGAAGAGAAGAGGAGACAGAGTGAAAGCAAAAGCCAGTGAGTCAGGGAGAGAGGGACCCAGAGACACAGACAGAGAGAAAGAGTAGATAATCAGCAGGTATTGAGCTCTTTTCACCCCTGCGGTAGGGCCCTGCTGAGCATTGTAATGGGCTGTCTGCCCAGCTGGGCCGATGAGCTCATGTCTGGCTTTAATGCCAATCTCCTGAACTGGCACACGGCTCGGCGGGGTGAGCGCAGACGCAACGCCGCAACGCTGCTGCTGCTTTACCACCACCAGAGGAAGGACAGAGCGCAGCTGAGAGAGGACAAGAAAGACGAGGAAAAGAGACAGAGAAGTGACTGAGAGAGCCACGGAGGGCGAAGGTGTGTTTGTGTGTCAGGGTGTGTGTGTCTGTGTGTGTCCGTCAGCCACTTCCGTCACAACACTGATAAGAGCCCCGAACCAGACGGCAATAATCACACAGCCAGTGAGACACACAGCAGCTATGAATGTGTGTGTGAGCGAAGAGGAGATAGAATGAGGGAGAGGAAGAGAGTGAGTGTGTGTGTGTGTGTGTGTGTGTGTGTGTGTGTTGTTTTATGCAGTCATAAACAGCAGTGATTACAGAGTGTGGATGGTGCAGGTTACAGCCTCCTGCTGTTAAGGGTCCATACATATAGTTAACACACAAACACAAACACACACACACACACACACACACACACACTGAAACACACCTATTGCTTAAACATGAAATCAAAAGATGCATACATACCAGAATACATAAGCATACATACAGAACATGCATACATTCTTTCTTGATCTCCAAACACCTTACAGCCTTGAAATGTATGAAAAAAAGTTTATGTCAAATGCTAATATGATATCAACATATACACATGTTAATATGTAATTGTACAGACAGCCAACATGCTTACAAATTAAGTATTCAGCGCTGGTGTTTCAATGGTTTGCCTTTTCCTTTAAAACGTACAGACTCATTATTGTTATTTTTACAGTATGTGTGTTTGCTTTGATTCAATGTGATAGCTATTCCCACTGCAGGCATTTCACAGCAACCATAATACATCGCTCTCTCGTCCCCAGGTTTGCTGCTGAGACAGTGATCTCGGCACATTGTGTAAAGCATGGCCTCGCAACACAACCGCGTTGAATTCAATCTGCATCTAAAATAAAGACGCAAGTAAAACACGGTGTGAGGAAAAGGAAATCTGTAGCTATATGCCCTTTGGTACTGTTTAAAAGTCAGTGTTAAGGACCTGCTGCAGACTCACATATAGTAGTGATGGAATACATTAATGATAATGCAATTGCAGTTGGCCAGTTGAACAGAAACAACTTTATTTTTCACTCATTAAAATGCATACAATGAAAAATGTTGGCTTGTATTTTTAGCCGTGCCAGAGGTGGTGTTTTGACTGGGGATGGAGGCTGCTCCACCACCTTGATCCAGACTGAAACTGGTTGAACTGCCATGAAAATATTTACAGACAGCTGTGATCCAAAGCATGAATCCTATATGCTTACCCCCTGACCTTTCTTTTAGCGCCACCATAAGGGTTGACATTTGTGGTTTTGAGTGACATGCCTTGACACCTATTGGATGGATTGCCATTACATTTGGATCAGACACTCATGTTCCCCTGAGGATGAACTGTAACAACTTTGAGTGATCCCTTAACCTTTCATTTAGCGCAATTATTAGTTTCAAATTTCACTTTTACTGTCCAATACTTTATTCTATTTATATCATACTGTGGCCAGACTAACTCTCCTTTATTTGCAGATGTGACTGCTGCTCAGTAGAGTGCTCCAGGGATAACGTTTTGCTGGCCGATGCAGAAGTCAGTGTCGCTCGTGTTCCCTCGTCAAAAAAGCTTATGGAATTTTTCCTGGGGCACTCTTTACAGTATGTTATGTGTATACATGTAGTTTGTTCTGTGATATGTGAATAATCAGCTGAATGACTTAATGTCTCAAACCCAATGTATCTGAAGCCACTAGAATTTATTTAGGGAATATTTTTGTATTGTTACAACTTAGGTCGTATTTATAAACATCCGTGATAGCCAACCAATTACTAGAATAAATGTTGGCATTGTACATTTCTGCAAGCCACAGATGTGTAACATTTGTACAATATTATGGAGATGATATGTTGAAACTTTACATTTCTTTATGTACCAGTAATGCTGTCATTAACGTGTGGTTAGATTTGGACACAAAAACAACTTGGTTATGATCAGGAAAAGATCAAGTTTTGGCTTAAAATACCCGCATTTGGTGGCACAATCATAGCTGGAAACGCTGTCAGTGTCTCACTTAAATACAAGGAGTTTTGTTGTATACACTGTATAAAATAATGCACTTAGCCACCACGATGTCACCCATTGATTGTAGACTCCCATTTTGAAGCCTGGAGTTTGGCATTTTGGCCGTTGCCATTGTGAATTTTTGGAGCCAGCAGTGATCATATTTCAACAAGAGGGTGGCGCTAACCCTCACGCTAGTTTCTAGCTTGGGTAGGAGAGTGTATTTACAGCTATGGTAAACCGTGATACAGCTAACGGTAATGCTAATTTTCACTAGGGGAAAAACAACAGCATTAAAACAAAATTAACTTACCACAAAAACTGAATATCTGACTCCATAGAAGGTCTTTTAGTACAACCAAACACTGAACAAGAATTTTTTATACAGGCAAAATGTTACAATTAACTTTCACGGATTGAAAACACACTGAAATAGTGGCAGGTATGGCTATGCCTACACTCAGTGAATCTGGGGTTGCGTCATGGTCACATTAGACAACATCCACCTGTCACTCAAAGTGGCCAAAATTTTTCATAACCTTAAGCCTTAATAAAATGTAGTGGGTGAGCTAAATAAAAATTCACCCCCTGTACAGTTGTCATAAATGCAGAGATTTGCTATAGAGACCAAAAGTGTTTTTTTTTTTGTTCATGACTATAATGTGGATTTCTGCTGTAAAGTTGAGGATTTTAAGATGGGGGTCTGAAGACTGACTCAAGTGGCCATAAGAGGAACTGCAGTTTTTAGCTTCGGAGGTTGCTGCTTGAGTGGTCTGCAGCTTGGCAGCTGTCTCACCTAGATGTCACACAGTTCACCATTCCCTCCACTTCCCTATGCGAGAGTTAACTCATATACATCCGTAACTTTAAAAACATTATGATGCGTGTGAAACATACAAATGCAACGTATCCATGCTTTGCAGAAACGTGCAATGCCAACATTTTCTTCTGGCGACTGAGCTGATTATAGCAGTTACGACAACACTGTTATCACCAAGTTATTGCTGAGATCTGGGAACAAAGCGACCTTGCTACAACAAACAGAAACATGAGTAAAAATGAGTTCATCCAGTTAATCAAACCACTTCATCCACAGGTAACAAAAAAGCTACACCTGAAATAATAATAACCCCTCATTGCACAGGAATCTGTAAACTGTGATGGGTGTTTAAAATGGACAGTTTGGGTGATGATTTTACCAGCCATATTTGTTTTCTCTGCTAAATAAGTTTGGGAAACTATTGGTTGGCTCTTCTTTTTACTGTAGTAATGTTGCTGCTTAATGGATAAAATGTTTACATTGCCAGTGCGTATGATGGAAAGAACTACAAAAATAAGTACCAACGCAAGTAAACTGGACTTTTTTGTCTGCAAACTAATCATCTGAGATCATTGGCAACCCTGAGGCTGATCAAAGAATTTATAATAACACAAGCTGAAATTCAAACTAACACTGTGACCCCAGATAACTTTCCTCCAGTTCATCATCTTGAATCAGGGGAGAACAAATCAGCCTTAACTACTTCAAATACAGGGAGTGATCACAAGCAAAATTAAGGAACTGAAATAAACCTCATTACCCAACCATGTCACCTGGCTGTCACACTGTTTTTTGCTTACACAACCAATTGGTTGTCCATCAGTCACATGTTTATCAGTCACCGTCTGTGATCCTCTTCCTCTTCACCTTTACCCCTCTGCCCCTCCCACTTGAGCTCTCACCCATTACCTACACACATACAGTGCACAATGACATGCACTTTCACTGTTACTTTTCTTATTATCACCTTTCCCTAATTAAAAAGGGATAATTATTTTCAGCAACTCTCACTTACACACAATCGCTTTGTGTTTCCAGCAAACCAAACACTGCAATGACACCCCAAAAACAAAATAATTAGCTGTGTTCTGCCGTTGGATTTCATGCCATTAGATTTGTTGAAACACTGCCTGATCCAAACTTATTTGGATGTTTTATAAAGACTAATTTAACTTTAATTGCAGGGACTAATTAGAAGCGCTGGTCTGATTTCTGTTTTTTGTTTTTGTTAGGTAAAATAGATTGTAGCCAAATTCTTCCACAACTGTTAAGAGAATATTTATAATTTGTCAAAGAATTATTGAAATTAATCTATGCCCTTGTAGTTTGTTTAGAACAACAACTTGAGCAGCCATCTCAGCTGAGGTGTTATCATATATCATCCCTTACATACATCTGAGAATGTCGCAACATAAGCTACCGACTGTGAGGGCAGCAGGTTTGGAACAGATGGACGCTCATATGAACAAGTCGCAGCAATCCAAACACTCCAAGCACTCCTCCTCTCTGCCTGCCTGGCCACGCCACACAAAATGCTATAGCTCCCATATTGAGGAATATAATGAAAACATTACATTAGGTGAGAGATGCTGTGCTCGGAGCAAGGGCTGACAGATGGATGGTAGTGGGAACATGTTGCAGCACCCCAGACCTGCTACCACCCTGGCAGAACTTCGCGACATGCAGGTTAGCACGACCGGCGAGCTAATGCTGCCTACACTAACACAGCTGCTTCCACTGGACCCCTGCCTGCACTGGTTGGATTTTACATACATATATGTTATCATACCACATAGCTTTGTTAGCTCCCAGGTTGACTCACACGCATCATGCAGCTCGTAAACAGCACGGCCCGCAACAGCTTGTACCGGCCCAGCCAGCGTTCCCCACAGTCTGCCTCGCTGCCATCGTATAGCTCTGTAGCAGGACCAGGTAGTTAACAGCTTGTACCAGGCCAACGAGCGTCCCTGCTCACAGCTTGCATTGCTAGCAGAGCCCCCCCAGCTTCTTTTTACAGGAGTAGTAAGCAGGACTATAGGGAGTCAACAGATCACCCCACAACAGCTTGTAACCACAGCGTTCACTGCTGAGGTGCTAAAACCAAAGGCAACACTGCATCCAGTCAGTAGTGGTCTCATTCGCGGTGGATAAAATGTCTGACAGGGTGGAACTAGCAGCAAAAATGATGATTATTTGATCCATATCTCCATATGTGAGGAATGCTGGCAGATGCTGCCATACCGGGCCACAACCTGAAGACTGTGTAACATCTGATTCACGGCAGAAATATGTCCTAATGCACATATCCTGAATATTAGCTGAATTTCCCATATTTCCTTCTTTTTTTAAACCCTTTGGTGGTGATTGAGCATGAAAGAGAGATTAGCAACACCTACATATCCTTTCTTTCTTTTCTTTCTTTCTTTGATGCTATAAACCCATTATTGTTGTATTCTTGCACTACACTCCTGAGGGGAACATACATCAGCTGTGCATAACATTAAATTAAACACCTACACACATTGTTGTCTATGGTAGATCATACTATACCTGTCCCTCCAGGTTGCTGCAATGCAACAATTTAAACAAATTCAGTGAATCCCTGTGAAGTCTGCACAACCTTGAAATTACTGCAACATAGCTTCAAATCTGACTATTTAAAACAGGCAAAATCTAATTTTATTGTAGAGCTGTGCGCAGCGAATTGATTCGCTCAGCCCCTCACTCTCTGTTTATCTTGCGAGTACTGCTGCAGGAGTGTGAGCTCTGTGCTTAGGACACACACAATGACAAGCCTAACTGTTAGCATCGCACAGTTAACATGACTCAACACCAGTTTTTAACGGACTTAATGACAGAGTCAAGCCGTTTCAGTGTCGGTGTGAGATTTTTGGGACCATCTAGTGGCACAGCATCGGATATAGGCTGCTGCTGTGTTGGCTTGTGCTAACCGGGTAGAGAAAGCAGGAAAAGGGCAGGTTACGCTTTGAATGGCACCAACAGCTCATCGTTGGCCCCCACCAACTGCCACACCCCCACCATCAAAAATAGATTTAAATTCTATGGGAAACACTCAATACTCATAATAATAGGCTCCAAATCCCAGACAGCGTTGCAACTATTTTTGTAATCTTCACTTGCCCCTACAATTTCATTGCAAAAAAAACACCAGTCCCCAGAATCCCACAACAGCCTGTGAAATCCTGGACTGATATACTGGTGGTGTCTTGATGATTGCCATTGCAGGGTGAACTCTGGGCCAACTTTACTGGATATGCCACTGTTCAGTCCATTACCCCGCATCAACACACATGAGCTTTACAGAGAGGCAGCAATAATATCCCATTTGCTCCCCAGACTGTCACGTGCCAGGTACTGTACCCTGAATACTCCTTCTGCTCCTGTGTGTCCAGTGTGTGCTATAGGCATCAATGATGCATGTAAAATAAAGCTACCTGGAAACCTTTCCAGAGTTGTAGGATCCTGTCTCATACTATCACATTATATTATAACAACCCTGTCTCCCAGAAAATCCATCAAATTCTGCCAAATACATTTTGCAGGGAACGTACAGCTGCCCAGTGAAGGTTTTCTAGGGAATTAAACTTATTTCATTTGTTTTCCACCGAAATATCTGCTTATGGCAACTAAAGAATGATTAGTATGACTTCCTGCTAACTCTGCAGGAATAAGGCAACTCAAGACTTTTAAATCTCGTATAGGACCTAATGATTCAAATGTAAAACACATACATGTTCCTTTATTCTTTTCCTATTTTCTAAAAACTCTGTTTGGGTAAATGTCACATGACCTGCAATGCCAACTGTGGTCCCAACACCAAAATCGTCCCACAGCCCAGTTCACTTCTTAAAACTCTTGGATTTATTATCAGTTTGGCTTCGGGGATGATACTTCATCTTCTCAGCAGCACCTGCAACACACCCACACCAGCACAGCCCTTTGCCTTTTTTTAGTATTGCAGTGTTGTTTATGGACTGAGTTCCTGCTTAAGCATCAAAAAAAAGAGTGTTTCATGTAATTAATACTGTGATCTTTTTTCTCTTATTAGTATTATTATTATTATTATTATTACCTGGTTTTCTGTCTTGAAGAATTTCAGTGCCTGTTCCTGTTGGTGACACATGCTTAAATCACGTCTGACTGTTCTATGTCTGCCATAGATCTCAAACATGTCAAATGTATCTGATTTCTGAGCAGGAACAAAGGAGTGACACAGTTCAGACAGACAGTAACACAGATCTGGAAAATGATTTGAGCTCTGATTAAGTCAAAGTTCTCTGATTTGGTGTGTGTATGTGAGTGAATGTGTGTGTGTGTGTTCTTGTTGTCTGCCCAGTGACACTCAGCGAGAGGCTGCTTCCTCAGAGAGTGATTGGTTTGCTGGCGAGACAGACTGTCTGTGCAGGTGGGAGAGCTGCCCATGTCATCATTTCATTTTCTGTCTGCTTTCACTACCGTCCAATCCCTGTCATTCACTATCTTCCAAGCAGCTAATCAAGCTCTTCTCTCTGTCACCTCCATGTTTCATGTTTCACGTGTTATGTTTCACTTGTTTTCACAGATTTTCCCCCCCCCCAAGCTTTTAACAGGCCATTTTTAAACATCTGAAGATGTGTTAAATGAAACTCCAAATTGATTACCAATTTACAACCAGAGTATGGAAATAAAGCTGTCAGATCCACTCTATATCACACTGAACTCAACTAAAATAAGTTCTAACTATGAATAGGCACTTCTGCAAGAAGTAAGGACCATAGGTAATAAGTGAAAGTACACAAAGTCGTTGAGGACATACAGTGCATATTTTTTGTGAATATTTGTGACATGTGGCTGATGAAAAAAAACACAAATCCTCTTTTAATTAAGCAAAAACAAGAGGGAGGGTTAAAATGAGAGATAGTAGCACTGCTGTGATGACCTCTGGCACCCAACTGTCTGCTGCTGTCTGACAGTTTATTTGGACCTATAGTGTAGACTGTTTTCTGAAAGCATTCAGGCTCAAATAATTCCAACTCTAATTGCAATAAAGAGCTAATCCTCTTTTTCTGCCTTTGGTTCCTCCTCAGTTGTACCCTTTTCCCACCAAAATTAGAGTATCCATACAGGGTTTTTTTTTTTTTTTAAATGTTGGAAAACCCTTTCAAAATAGGCAATAGACTGCTTTCCCTGCCAGTAAACAGGTTAGTAAACAGCAGAAAGCGGCATGGAGGCCAATGGAAATTGAACAGTGGTTACTTCTTTTTGATTCATATTCAGTCTCAAATTCAGTGCTGACAACATTTTCAAGGATGTTCAAGCGCTGTTTGGACAGAGAGGGACGCTATTTTGTAGCAGCCCATTGCATCGCACCAGCAAAGGGGCTAAAATAACTGCAGACTACTGCAGAGTCATTTGACCCCAGAGTGAATGCAGACTGTAACCTTTCCCATTGAATACAAAAGCCAGATGTTAGCAGGCTGCAATGGTATGAGATTTAGAAAATTTTGACATTTTTTTTAACGGTATCACGGTATTACAGAATTCATATTGTTATCAATCAGAATGACCCTTAAAGGAATGAAAATGGAGGGGCTATTTTTGGCTGAACAAACATTTTATCACATAATTGAAACTTGGTCTAAAAATTCTCCCCTTTAAAAATAACTAAAATAAAGGGGAGATTCTCCGTCCAGTTACATTTTTTTTTCAATATTGTAGATAAGCAAATATATGGTATGGTAACTGTAAACTTTTATATCATGGTATACCTTGAAAATGGTATACTGTTGCATCCCTATTAAGTATTAGTGGGTTTTTTGTCCAGCAGAAAGACTTAATGCAGCCATCAGTTGTCGCAAGGAGCAAACAAATGGAAAAGCACTTGTTAATTCTTGTTGTCATCTTGGTTTGTTGTAGCAGTCTTAAATATGTGGCAAGTGTGACTGATTTGTGGCATCAAGATATATTTCAGTCAGAGAAACTTAGATCAAGGAATTGACCATTTATAGTAAATGGTCATGTGGCAGAAAAGGCTCTGCTCTTTGAGGGAGCTGTTAATGGATCCGAGCAGCAACAAGGATTCTGCTGACAGAGCTAATCCCCCTTCACATATATCAACATTAAACCTTCGTGAATCACCACTACAAAATGCCACATGGAAAATGTTGAATGAGCCAATCATTCTAAAGCATATTTAAAGAGCTGGTGCTGATCAGCCAATCGGCATCAGCATCGTTGGTTCAGTTCAGTGTTCTGCCTGAACTAATGATCAAAATTCATTCTAGATGGTGCAAGTTAAAGCCACTTGTAATGTAGTTTTATTTTGTTTAACTTTCTATAAATTTACAAGACCTCTTCTAAGTTTGTCAGCAGTATGTACTGCTGTGTTTACTTTCATAAGTAATGCCAAAGAAATAAGGACTAAATAATGTTAAGGTCCAGTTAAGTTTTGCTATCTTGATCACTCTCTTTTTCTCTCTGTCTGTGCTTCTCTTTGTTCCTGTCAATCACTCTGTCAGCTGGCCTTAGCTGGTACCATTTGTCACATTCAAGGGCTGTTTGTAACAAATAAACGGGGTGAAAAAACAGCAGCAGTCCACTTTGCAAAAAAAAAATGCAACACCAAAATTCAATCTGAGCACATCTCAAATTTCAAATTCTATACAAACAAATTGAAGTGACCCTAGTTGGTGTTATTATGCAATATTTAGCAACCATGACATGTCTCTTCGGCGATCACAGTGCCTGTTTGGAACTAAATATTATCTTAATTAGAACTTACTTTTACATGTAAGTCTTTTGGCCCTTTATGTCCAAATAATTCTAGGTGTTAAGGAGCTACAGGAAGTAAACTAGGAACTAAAGTCCCTATGGACCATTTCATTGCTATTCTGTTGCTAGGGCAAGAACTTTGGTCCCTGTTTACTGCTGCATTCAAATGGAACCGTGAACTCGTGATTGCAACATGGACACAAAGTCATGAACTCAGAGCTCTCAGAAAACTTCCATTTATGAGGTTGTGAATATGTGACTACCATAATGGGGGAGCCTTCATATGATGTCTTCTCGTGAACATGGTAAACATGACCCCATTTAAATGCTGCATACTTCCTGTCAGCTACTGCATTAACAAACATTCCATTAGGAAATATTCTTGGACCCATTTGGAGTGTTTATGTTGTCAAGTTTGAAACGCTCTATTGTGTATTCCTTTTTGCCTCTGTATCTGGCAGTGAAGATTAGGACTTTAAAAAACCTTATTTGAGATAAAATTGTGACACTTGTGGAAACAACAACACAGAGCCTTTGTGTTGGGTGTTTATTGTTGAATGACTGTGTGTGGATACAATGAATAAATGCATAGGACAAATGCAGAGGTGGAAAGGGAGACTCCAGAGAGTCTGTCTCCAAAGTAATGACAATCTGCTGTTTGATGGGTTCTTTTCTGATTTTGTGTGTGTTCGCATTGAAACTATGAGCAAATAGAGATTCTTTTTCTCAGTCATTTGTTGTCTTGATCGCCACCCCTTCTCCCTCATTCAGAAGCTCTTTCTTTAACCCACTTTTTTAGACTAGTCAGGAATTCTAACTATGTATGTTGTAACTTCTTTTTGTCAATAAACTCTACAGCAAAAAGGAGGGCAAACCATTGCAAGAAATGAATGTCCATTATCCTGATGATTTTAGTGGCAGTGCTTGCTATGTGTGTAAATGAAGAAATACAAGTTGTAGCAGCCCTGAGTCTTGTGTTTGACCAATGGGTCAGGTTCAGTGCTGCAATCTCCTTTAGAAAGTTCTACCCCCATAGCAGAAACTACTGCAGAAGAACCATATTTACACCCTGGTTCCTCTGGTAGAGGTGAGGTTCCTAGAACAGTTTTGTGAGACTGGCTTGCTTTAAGAAAGTCTTGAGGTTTCCTCATTCTCTCCGAATTGTTCATCAGTGTGTTTTGCTAGGCAGACTTAAATCTAAAGCCCTTTTTAAATAGAAATAGTGCAAATTTGCAGGAAAGCCCAATCAGTCTTCGTTCAGCATTGACAGTATAAAAACAAAATCGGGGAGTGCAGCGAAATGCCACCTGCCTACTTTTGTTCAAACAGAATGTGCCTTTTATGGGGCAATGGGGGGCGTGAGCACGTGACAAAACGTGTAGCTCATGCGAGGGAAGCCGCGGCTGGTCAGTCCTTCGGCGATTCTCTCATATGTTGGCCCATCCTTCACCGTTCCCGTCATTTGACAGTTAGTGCCCTCTTCGTTTGCGAGGGCAAGGAGGGCGCGCAATGCCTTGTCTTCCCAGTTGCTCATCTTTACAGTGTCTTTCAGGTCTGCGTTTCCCTCTTGCTACTAGCTGCTCATTTCTGCTATCAGCTGTTTCCTGTAAGTCCACTGCCAGTGGGTCGCACATGCGGCGTCATCAACAGCTCCTCCCACAAGTCATCAACAGCCCCTCCCATGGCGGAAGGGGGCCTCGTTCTTTTTAAACCAAAAAGGTTCCGCCAATATGTTTACCCCTACGTGGCAGAAAATTGGGCACCTCGGATCAACTCGCCAATCCAGCTCTGTGTATCTAAACGCTTGCAGCTTGCCTGCAAAACAGCCCAACATTCGCCGAAAATCTGGCAGTGTAAAAGGGGCTTAAGTTTCATATTTGACTTAAGGGGACCTATTGTGGTTTTTCCTTCTTTACTGTCACATATAGTATAATGTTACAATGTTGGATGTTCATATTAAACATGGAAAAAATTTCCAACAATTAAACACGTGAGCAAAAACTTCAGACCATTCTGAACACTCTGTTTTCAAAGTGTTTTTGCCCCCCATTTTGGCTGACGTCAGCTCATGATAGATTTCTTTATATGGTCATCTGCTCCAGCTATGTTACTGCAAGTATTTACATTATGTGGGCTACCCTGCTACATGTAGCTACATGTTAACACCAGGGAAACATGTGCACTAATGTTGTATATTTCTCTGCTTTTGGTTCATCATCTTGCTGGAGTATGTCCTGTTGTGTTTTAAAGCTTTTAGTGGTGATTTTTAATGGAAGAAAGTGCCGCTGTTCTCCAATACTGTTATTCCCCGCCTGCAAGTACACTGCTACATGTAGCTACATGCTAATGCCAGGGATACATACAGTTGTGGGCGCAGATGTTTTTTATTTCTCCAATTTCAGATCATAATCCTGCTGGAACATGTCCAGTTGTGTTTTAAAGCTTTTAATAGAGATTTGTAATGGCAGAATTGCTCTGCTACAGTCATTAACTGGCTGCAATGATGCAGATATACAGAGGACCAAAAAACACCGACCAATCAGAGCACACTGAGCTTTATAGGGGGACTTAAAGAGA